>NC_056737.1:227900780-227905780 GCF_019279795.1 Protopterus annectens
TAGATTGATCAAGTAGTGGTTTATACAACCCTTTTGTTCTTTTAGTGTCAACTTCATTTATAAGCCCTTCTAAAAGAGGGACAGGGTATCCGTGGTTTATAAACATACCTTTCAAAATTTGCACTCAGCTTTAAAATCGCTGTAAGTGCTACACATCCTACCTGCATTACCAGTTGTCCTTTGACAATAGATTTTTTCTGCCTAGGTGGATGTAGACTAGTGTAGTGCAGGAAAGAGTTGCAGTACGTCTGTTTCCTGAAAATGCCAGACAAATAAATCTCTTCATCTACTTCTTTAGTTAGTCTCACGTCCAAGTAGTCTGTTTCTATTGTTGAAAACCTATAAGTAAATTTTAACCATTGTGTAGAATTGTTCAAATAGTCTACAAAAGTTTTGCTTCAACTTCATTCCTTTAAAAGGATAAATATGTCGTCCAAAAACCTAGTGTAATATTTTATCTTCTGCATTACAGTTTCTTTAGATAGTATATAAGTTTTCCCAAAGGCTACAAACAGGTTAGCCACACTGGCTCAAGGAGCCCATGGCTATTCCACATTTTGTAAATAGAATTTATGTTCAAAAACAAAAAGTTTGATGACAGTACTATGCTCAACAGTTCTGTTACAACATCAATCTCCACTTGTGGTGCATTTAAGTCTTTAGAAGCAGTTGAATCCATTCAACTGCCTCATTATGAGGATGGATGTATATAAATCAATGACATCCACAGTCAAAGTTACACTCAAGGTCAAACTTAATACTGTTGATATCACGTAAAGACCAGGAGTCTTTGCAAATAGTAGGTATTTTCTTTACATATTTTGATAGAATACTATCTATCAATTTTGAACAGGGTAGGTCATAGAAGACCATCTATTAATGCCCTCATGGGAGGATTCTTTTGGTCTTTGTGTATCTTGGGTATTCCGAACATTACAGGCAACTTTGGCTGAATGATGTCAATATAGTTGTATGTCTCTAAGTCTATTTTGCCTGCTAGGAAAGGTCGGAAATACCCGCAGTGCGACCTTGAACTACATTAATCTCATTAAGGGAAGAAGTAACATAGGCATCAGATGATAACTTGCATCATTTTTCTTCTGTGTATTGAGCGTTGTCGAACACTACAAGCCCCTCCTTTGTCAGGTTTCAAAATCTGACAGTTAAAGAGCAGGTTTTTAGCCATTCACGTTGTGCAAGTGAAATATTCATCTCATTCAAAGTACTACTTGGTTTTTGTGTAGAAAACAGATGTCTTATATCTAATTCACACATTTGTTCAAATAGTAATAAATTTTGTTGTGTAGGAGGTTAAACGCTAGTCAGTTTCAATTTGTCATTAACATTTGTTGTTTCATTGTTAAAATATAATTTTAAATTTAACTTGCGTATGTAGCATTTCAAAACAATCAAAACTTTAGCTAAACTTCCATAGGTACTTGGAATAAAAGTGTATCCAAGAGCTAACAATTCAACTAGGTCAGAATCTAGTTCCAAAGATGAAAAGTTATAGATAGTAAAATCTTTCCTTGTGTTAGTATATATAACAGGGCCTTGCAAAATCCTCGGACCTATGGGAGAAACATTGTCTGTTAACGTTTCCTCCAATACACATTCCCCTTGTTTCTTCTGTTGATTCCTAAAAACTTTATCATTAGGGAGCTCTAAAGGAACCTGCTTATTCTGGTCAGTTCTCCCTGGTCCTCTTTGGTTCTTATAATTGTAGTTAACAACAGTGGACCCTTTTAACCTATTACTTCTTCTAACTTCCTGTCTAGGTGTATTAGTAAGGTGTTCACCATTTTCACCTTCCAACGAAATTAATTCAGCATTAACAGAAGTAGAAGGTCCATTTAAACCAACAGTATTGGACCCTGCACTTGGAATGTTCAAATGGAAATATGCTTGGTTAGAAAAATAAGCTGTTCTATCCCTTACTAAGTTATTATATTTGTTAATTTTTAATTTAAGTAACAATGCATCAATGCTAGAAAAATACGATCGTAGTCATATTTAAACTGCAAAAAGAAGTATTAATTTTGATTTCTTCATCCAAAACATTCACTTCAGAAATAAGAGACAAGATATGCATATCATAATGTTTAACTATCACGTTTAGCAATTGTAACCCCTGTTCCTGAAACAAACATTTCAATTCTGAAAATACACTTGGTCCAACAGTAGTCCAGAAGGAGTAAAGTTGTTCCTAAGGCCTTTTGGAACCAGTTTCTCATTTAAACATTGCCTAAAATAAGCAGCTTCCAGCTGCAGTTTTAATTTAAGCAACTTAATGTCAAGTACCTTTGCGGTAACTAAACCAGTTGTTGTCGTTTTCTTGAACAGGAAAAGAGCTGGCAGTTGCGCCAGTGTTGACAAAAACGAAAACGGGTTCTCTTTGTTAATCCAGTCGTTAACAGACTGGATTAACAAAGAGAACCCATTTTCGTTTTTGTCAGGCGCTAACACTGGGTCAACTGCCAGCTCTTTTCCTGTTCAAGAAAACGACAACAACTGGTTTAGTGACCGCCAAAGGTACTTGACATTAAGTTGCTTAAATTAAAAACTGCAGCTGGAAGCTGCTTATTTTAGGCAATGTTTAAATGAGAAACTGGTTCCAAAAGGCCTTAGAACAACTTTACTCCTTCTGACTACTGTTGGACCAAGTGTATTTTCAGAATTGAAATGTTTGTTTCAGGAACAGGGGTTACAATTGCTAAACGTGATAGTTAAACATTATGATATGCATATCTTGTCTCTTATTTCTGAAGTGAATGTTTTGATGAAGAAATCAAAATTAATACTTTTTGCAGTTTAAATATGACTACAATCGATTTTTCTAGCATTGATGCATTGTTACTTAAATTAAAAATTAACAAAAATAAGAAGTTAGTAAGGGATAGAACAGCTTATTTTTCTAACCAAGCATATTCCCATTTGAACATTCCAAGTGCAGGGTCCAATACTGTTGGTTTAAATGGGCCTTCTACTCTGTTAATGCTGAATTAATTTCGTTGGAAGGTGAAAATGGTGAACACCTTACTAATACACCTAGACAGGAAGTTAGAAGAAGTAATAGGTTAAAAGGGTCCACTGCTGTTAACTACAATTATAAGAACCAAAGAGGACCAGGGAGAACTGACCAGAATAAGCAGGTTCCTTTAGAGCTCCCTAATGATAAAGTTTTTTTAGGGAATCAACAGAAGAAACAAGGGGGGAATGTGTATTGGAGGAAACGTTAACAGACAATGTTTCTCCCATAGGTCCGAGGGATTTTTTGCAAGGCCCTGTTATATATACTAACACAAGGAAAGATTTTACTATCTATAACTTTTCATCTTTGGAACTAGATTCTGACCTAGTTGAATTGTTAGCTCTTGGATACACTTTTATTCCAAGTACCTATGGAAGTTTAGCTAAAGTTTTGATTGATCTGAAATGCTACATACGCAAGTTAAATTTAAAATTATATTTTAACAATGAAACAACAAATGTTAATGACAAATTGAAACTGACTAGCGTTTTTAACCCTCCTACACAACAAAATTTATTACTATTTGAACAAATGTGTGAATTAGATATGACATCTGTTTTCTACACAAAAACCAAGTAGTACTTTGAATGAGATGAATATTTCACTTGCACAACGTGAATGGCTAAAAAACCTGTTTTAACTGTCAGGTTTTGAAACCTGACAAAGGAGGGGCTTGGTAGTGTTCGACAACGCTCAATACACAGAAAAATGATGCAAGTGTTATCATCTGATGCCTATGTTACTTCTTCCCTTAATGAGATTAATGTAGTTCAAGGTCGCATCTGGGTATTTCCGTGACCTTTCCTAGCAGGCAAAATAGACTTAGAGACATACAACTATATTGACATCATTCAGCCAAAGTTGCCTGTAATGTTCGGAATACCCAAGATACACAAAGACCAAAAGAATCCTCCCATGAGGGCATTAATAGATGGTAGGTCTTCTATGAACTACCCCTGTTCAAAATTGATAGATAGTATTCTATCAAAATATGTAAAGAAAATACCTACTATTTGCAAAGACTCCTGGTCTTTCTTACGTGATATCAACAGTATTAAGTTTGACCTTGAGTGTAACTTTGACTGTGGATGTCATTGATTTATATACATCCATCCCTCACAATGAGGCAGTTGAATGGATTCAACTGCTTCTTAAAGACTTAAATGCACCACAAGTGGAGATTGATGTTGTAACAGAACTGTTGAGCATAGTACTGTCATCAAACTTTTTGTTTTTGAACATAAATTCTATTTACAAAAATGTGGAATAGCCATGGGCTCCTCATGGAGCCAGTGTGGCTAACCTGTTTGTAGCCTTTGGGAAAACCTTTATATACTATCTAAAGAAACTGTAATGCAGAAGATAAAATATTACACTAGGTTTTGGACGACATATTTATCCTTTTAAAGGGAATGAAGTTGAAGCAAAACTTTTGTAGACTATTTGAACAATTCTACACAATGGTTAAAATTTACTTATAGGTTTTCAACAATAGAAACAGACTACTTGGACGTGAGACTAACTAAAGAAGTAGATGAAGAGATTTATTTGTCTGGCATTTTCAGGAAACAGACGTACTGCAACTCTTTCCTGCACTACACTAGTCTACATCCACCTAGGCAGAAAAATCTATTGTCAAAGGACAACTGGTACGTGCAGGTAGGATGTGTAGCACTTACAGCGATTTTAAAGCTGAGTGCCAATTTTGAAAGGTATGTTTATAAACCACGGATACCCTGTCCCTCTTTTAGAAGGGCTTATAAATGAAGTTGACACTAAAAGAACAAAAGGGTTGTATAAACCACTACTTGATCAATCTAATGTAGGTAGGTCTACTAATGATAATGAATTAGCACACCAAAATTCCTTACTAAATCAGCAGAGAAACTTTTCTTTAAGTTTTATAACTCAATTTAACTTGAATTCAACAGGAATTTGGGCCATTATCTTAAAAAACTGGCCACTAGTT
>NC_056737.1:227908280-227953280 GCF_019279795.1 Protopterus annectens
TATAGATTATATATGGATTGGTGGGTGTGTGTGTTTGTGTGTGTGTGTGTGTGTGTGTGTATGTATGTGTGTGTGTGTGTGTGTGTGTGTGTGTGTGTGTGTGTGTGTGTGTGTGTGTGTAGATATATATATATATATATATATATAAATATATATATATATATATATATATATATATATATATACATACATATATATATATATATATATATATATATATATATATATATATATATATATACATATATATATATATATAGAGAGAGAGAGAGAGACAGAGAGAGAGAGGCAGTCTCTGGAAGACATATTTGTCTCTCCAACATGTTCTGTTAGTGTCACAGGCTAGGTTAAGATGACATGAAAATTACAGAACCAACTGATATTGCCAACATCCTGGCAGATAGGTTCAGTGCTAACTTTACCCCCCTCACACCCCCTAAAGGGCCCATATCTATACAGGAAGAATGCAGAGTCCCTGTAATCACAACTATGCAGGTAAAAGCTGAACTCTCTAATTCCAAAAACACAGCATAGCCTAGTACCTACCAATGAACCTATGGGATGTTGTCCAGGCTGCGTTTTACATGAACTTCAGAACGAACTGGCTGCCCACCTAAGCACCATGTTAAATCATAGCCTCACGTCAGGCTTTGTGCCCACTGAATGGCACACAGCAGCAGTTATCCCACTCCACAAAGGGGGAGCCAGCACTGATCCCGGGAACAATCGCCCTGTTATCCTGACGAGCCTGGTCTGTAAGGCCATGGAATGTATCATCATGGACCTCATACACAAAGACATTGGTAACTTCCACACTCTGGACCCACCCAGTTCGGGTTTGTGAAAGGACGATCACGCCTCCTGTACCTGATCGACTTCTTTAAGGCAGTCACCAAAGCCGTAGACGAGGGTAAGGTGGTTCACACAGCCTATCTTGACCTCACCAAGGCTTTTGACACCATCCCTCATTCTGGAATTATAGCTAAACTCACTAAACTAGGTATAAATCCCTATGTCACAAGATGGGTTGCGAACTGGCTCATTGACAGAACCCACACTGTAAAAGTTGCAGACACCAAATCTGACTTCAAACCAGTGACAAGTGGAGTACCACAGTGTTCAGTCCTGGGACCTCTCCTGCTTGGTATCTACTTCTCTGAAGTACAGGCTAACACAGAAGGCCTTTGGCTAACGAAGTTCACAGATGACTGCAATCTAGGAGCCATAGTCGAGTCCCAAAATGATGTGGACATCCTACAGAAGGGCCTCACTGAGACAGATGCCTGGTGTTAGAGCCATGGCCTCAAGCTCAATGCCAAAAAGTGCATTGTCACCCCCTTTGGTAAAAACTCCGTACCCATGAACTACCACATAGGCGGCAGTTTACTTAATCCTGAATGTGTGATAAGAGACCTTGGGACCCAGGTGGACAGTAGTCTCTCCTTTGATAATCACATTGCCACAGTAGTCAGGAAATCCTTCTAAGTGGCACACCTCATCACAAAAGGGTTCTCATCCAGGAAAAAAAGAGGTCATTGTTCCCCTCTATTTGACACTCATTAGACCCATTATAGAGTACAACGGCCCTTTTGGAATGTACCTCACAAGACATCTGCAGCAGCTGGAAAGGCCACAGAAGTACCTCACAAAGAGGATTACTGGCCTCAAACAGATGCCCTACACTGACCACCTCAAAAAACTCCAGCTTTACTCCATAGCATATCACCTACTCCGAGGTGATCTCTGCCTAACATATAAAGCCATGTCAAACCCAGAGCTGTTGGACATGCTACACCTAAAGAAATCCCAGTCCCTCTGAGCTACATGCTCTAGGGACCTAAACCATGTCACCATAATAAACAGGACATGCTGGAGGGATAGATTTCTGTCCCAGTGACTTCCCATACTCTGGAACAAGCTACCCATCTATGTCAAGCAAAGTTCCTCATTAGCACTATTCAAGAAAAATCTTGATAAGTGGATGGGAAATAGGAAATACACCCCGGAGATCACTTCTGTGGATATGCTTGACAGGGTACTGGAAAATAACTTTCTTGGGTGGCGTAAGCCAGGGAACCTTGTTGGCTAGGCTTACTCAGGCCCTTGGGCCAATAGCCTAGTACCTACCAATGAACCTATGAACCTATAAGATTCCTAGAGCAAGTAGCTCTTATGCTGTTAGATATGTGTATGTGAAACATATCCATCAGGGCAGGGACAGAGACTGTCCTGTAGGCCAGGCATAAGTCTCCTCTCAGCAGCCTATATGATATAGAGTATAGTGACAGGGCTTTTAGTCTCTCCATGTATGTCTTGGTTTGGATGCCCTGTATTTTCTTGGTGAGCAACTTCTGTGGTCTCTCCAGCTACTGCAGATGTCTGTTGAGGTACATGCAAAAGGGAGAATTTTACTCTATTAGTCACCTGATGAGGGTCGAGAATCATAGAGCTATAACATCCTTATACCTGGATGTGATGCCCTTACGTATGAGGTGTGCAACATAGAATGCTTTCCTTGCCAAAGAAGAAACTTGGTGGTCAAAGTTCAGATTGTTATCTACCTGTGTTCCTAGGTCTTGCAGAACTGGGTTTGAGCTTAGGGAGGTTTTCTCAATACTGTAGTTAGCAGGGAATTCTACTTTGCCAAAGGTAATAATAATGCACTTTCTTGAGTTTAGTTTTATGCCATGGCTTTGTCACTAGTCATTTGTCTGTGTTAGCCCTCTCTTTAGTATGTTAACATCCTTTGGTGACTCAGTGATTGCATCTAATTTGCAGCCATCAATGAGCTTGGTAAGCCAAAGGTTGTCTAATTTAGCCTGGACTTCTGAGAAGTAGATTCTGAACAATAAAGGACCCAGCACAGATTCAGAACCTTGTGGTATGCAAATAGTGACAGATCTACTGTAGAGGTAGGGTCACCAACTTTGACAGTATGTGTTCTGTCTGTGAGCTATTTATCTACCCATCTAGTGACATAAGGGGTTAATCCCTATTTTTTTTTAATTTCTCCAAGTCTTTTGGGTTTCTAATACCAGTACAGAAATGGACTCCATTCCTAAGTCAAAGTATGATTAACATTCATAAAACTAGTATTGTTTTAATCTTTGCTGTTGGCCAGAAGTGCTCTTTGCAGAACCCACAATGTCTCCAGTAATGACGCCTGCAATTCATATGGAGTTTCATGTATCGGTAACATACATAAGTACAACTGTAAATTATTTTTTATAAGACTCGTTGCTCCTACTACTATTGGAACTGTCTTCCACATTGCACTAATTTCTGCCTGTAAATCCTGGTATTTTATGACTTTGTGTCTCATTGTACGTAAGACGCTGTAGTCACTAGGTGTAGCAATTTCAATGATCAATGCTACTTTTGTCTTCTTTTCATGGACAACTGTCTCTGGTTTTCTTGCATCTATTTTTTGAATTTTTTGGTAATGGGTAATCCCATGCAATATAAACATCAGTTTCTATGACACTTTGTGGTGCATGTTTCCGGTGCTTTTCAGTTGCTTCAGTATTATAATGTTTGCACAATGCCCAATGCAACAGTCTTGTCACATTATTATGTCTTTCAGTAAGTAGTTCTTCTGCCATTAGTATATTACAACCAGCAACAACATGTGCAAGTGCTTCTAATTCTGTTTAAAAATCTACATTTGTCTGTTTCTCCCACATGGTCAATGGACTTTGTAAACCAATGTGTATGTAGTCCACTGTCTTGGGCCACCAATATTAACCTTTCATCTTTTGATTTAAACTCACCTCTCCTTAATCATTTCTGTGTTTGATCCTGATCAACATGAAGTTGTTCCAACAGTTTTCTGGATGTGTAACTATATGCATTTTCCACATTTCTTGCCTTCTTATCTGGTCCTTCAACTTATATTTTTCTTTTTTTTTTGGTACATTCAGTTGCTGCCTGATTTTTATGTTCTTCTGGTTTGATTCCCGTTCCCACTTGACACTGCTATGCTTCTGCTAAACTAATCAGGGAAGTCATCTTACACTTATTCTCCTCAAGTTGTAAAACATTTACTATGTTTGGGTCTTGTGAGGTCAACAGATATGTATGGAGTCCTACAATTGCAGATCTATACATGCAATCAATTTTGAGGAGGCCCATGCCTCCTTCAGAACTGGGAATATATTGTCTTGGTATATAGACTGAGTTTTAAAAATCATTTGATGAGCATGAACCATCCTTCTTGTTTTCCTGTCCAACCAATCAAACACTTTTTGGGGACAGTCACTCCAAAACTGTAAGTTAGGGCAGGAAGAGAAAATTGGGTTACAGCTTGGACTTTGTTCCTACATGTCAATGCTGTTTTCAGTATTATACTTTAGTTTCTAAAATATTCCTAAGTTTTATTCACATTTGTTCATGTTTTATTGTTGATCCTTCATCATTTCCCAAATATTTGTATACTATCATGGTTAAGTTCTTTCATATCACATTCCTGTCCCAGACGGATGTTTTCTTTGTGCTGTAGCTTTATGTTTTAAAGGTTGCTTTTGCACATTTATCAAGACCAAATGGCATTCTTGTATCATCTGAAAAACTTTGACCTCTTGCAGGTGTGCTTTCAGTTCCTCATCTGATGAACTATGCAGTTTTAAATCATCCACAAAAAGAAGATGAGAAGTCTTCACATTGTTTTCTGGGACCCAAATTGTAGCCATGGCCTAATTTGTTAAGTAAACTGTTGAATGGGTTAAGGGCAAGACAAAAAGCATTGGTGACAAAGAGTTACACGTTAATATCCCTCTTTGAATTTTTATCCCTGGCATAATAATTTGTCCTTTATCATGGCTTAACTGCTAAGTGGTTTGCCACTCTTTCATGGATGCTGTAAGGTAATCAATCAGTATAGGGTGTTTCTTATACATTTTTAACACTCTTTTATCCATGAATGTGGGATACTATCAAATGCTTTTCTAAAGTCTATTTATGCCATGGGTAGACCCTTTTTACAGTTCTCCATTATGATTTTGTTTAACAAGTGATCCTTTGGTACATGTGACTTTCTTTTTTACCCTTTTGTTATATTGCCATGATTGAGTTTTCTTCTAAATGACTATAAACTCTGTCACTATCAATTCCAGTGCATATTTTATAAGTCATCAGGAGACAAGTTATTGGTCTATAGTTTTTAGGATAGCTTTCAGGTTCGCTCTTAAGTAGGAGTATTGTTTTTGCTGTTGTTAAACAGGTTGGTGTTTGTTCAGGGTGTGCATATAAATAGTTCTTACCCGTGGCTAAGTCTTCATGTATAGATGTTAATACTTTAGCCCGAAGTTAGGTACTGCATCTGGGCCTGGGCGTTTTCCAATTAGGAGCTTTTCTTAACTTTGTTTCAGTCTCTCTGGCCATTACTTCACCCCATTTCATATCCTGTACATTTGAAATTCTTATTCTTTCTTTTACTTCTATCCATTTAGCATTTTTGTTATGTTCCACAGGATCTTCAGAGATATTTCTCCAAAATGTATCTGTCTTCTTTTTTGGTGGTGTTTCAATTCCTTTTGCCTTGTTTCCCAATTCTGTATAAAACTTTCTTGGGTCATCAATAAATTGGTTATTTTGTACTTTACCTTTATATTTATCTGCATGGCTTCTAAGTTTTTCTACCTGTGCTAATATTTTTAGTTTATTATTTGTACTAATACACGATAGATCCTGAGCTGTTCTAATACTGTGCATTGCTTTTATCACACCTATATTTTTAAGTATTTTTGTTGATCTATTCCCTCTGTTATACTCTTCTAACAGTGACACTTTTTATCTTAATTGCTCTTTAGTTTTCTCTATTCAGTACTCCCATTATGGCATTCAATTTCTCCCCTTCCTTTCACTTACTACCCTGTGTTTTTTTGGTAAGACTTTATCTATTATAAATATAGCTGCATGGTAACATATCCTATTTCCTTCTGTTATGTTACATAAATCTCAGTGAACAATCCTAATTACTGTGTTCATTTTTTTATCAAACTTTTAACTTTTTGAGCTTTATTGTCTTTCTATAGTCTATTTCTTTCATTGTTCTTAATATGTCTGTCCATTTGTAGCAGATCAAGCAACTCTTCTCTTGGATCATTTTCTTCTAAACTGATGGCACATTCTTTGTTCTGCATTTCCTGTGGGCATTCTATAGAAAGTTCCAGAGCATCTTCCTGTGCCACATTCTCTTCAGTTTCATCCTGTGTCATCTGTTGCTCTTTCATATGAGAACTCACTGGCCTGTCACTCTACAACACTGACCACGTTAAAGTTGCCACAGTTTCCATTTCCTTTCTTTGCTGTGCAACTCCAGCTAAACTTTTATACTGGTGTCGGCTCCAAAGTATCTTCATATGGCAACTGATCAGATATTTCCTGCTCTACTAGTTTCTCCTTAATTTGGGAGTCCATTGCTCTTCACTGCTGTGATCTTATCAGAGTTAGATTTTCTACACTAAATCATTCACTTTGTATATAATCCATAATCTCAGTCTATATTTCTTTAACTTTTCCATTACTAATCCTCTTTTTTACTTTTCCTCTTTGTTTTCTTATTTTTTTGTATTGTAAGATTTTCCATATCTGGATGCCTTTGCTTGTATTTGTCTTCAAATATATTTAGTGCTGCTTTTTTATATTGATTAGTTTTGCTTTCTCCTTTGCATAAATATTGCATTATATTAAATCTCGTTTTCTTATGTCCATATTTATTCTTCAGATGTTTCCTGCTCCTCCTGTTTCTCCTTACTTGGGGGAATCTTTGTTCCACCATGCTGTGCCATAACCTTTGTTACACTTTCTACACTAAATCCTTCACTTCACAGATATTCCATAACTTCAACTTCTAATGTGAAGTTGTTCTATCTCACCGTTGATTCTTACTGATGGGTTCGGTGCTGATCCTCAGCTCTGACTTGGCCAACTGCAAAAGCTCGAGGTCTTCAACCAGCTTGAGGTCAACTCCCTATCCCATGATGCACCTTGTGCTTCCCTCAGATCTCGTTTGCTGCTGCAACTAGATCGGACGTTCACCAGCTCTGGCCAGTGAAAGTTATATATCTTACTAATTTTTTCTGGAAAGTTTCTTCAGTAGATAACTATATTTCATCAGTTTCCTTTCTAAAGTAGTTTAAGCATTTTCTTAGTGTACTGTTGAATCCTTTTTCTTAGTTTATCATCATGGCCGTATTTTTAGGCCTTAGTTATCTCCCTAACCATAGGCTAGTTTTTCTTGTAAGGTAGTATTAGTTGATATAAACCTTGCGTGTGTGTGTGTGTGTGTGTGTGTGTGTGTGTGTGTGTGTGTGTGTGTGTGTGTGTGTGTGTGTGTGAATTTAGAGCCCGTTCAACTTAGAGGGCTAGTACTTTGTGCCTTAGCATTATTGTGGCCGTTTTTGTTGTTCAGGCCTTGTTAAATTACATTTTCATAAGTAGCTCATTGCTAGTTAGAGTTAGTATTATTAATCTAAATAGTTACTGTTGGTGTGTATAGTAGAAGTTACTGTTGTTGACAAGCCTGCTTTTTTCTATAGGCTTCCTTTTTTGTCTATCTGTTACTGTTAGTTGCCAAATATGTCTCAACAGGAGAAGGAAAAATCCAAATCTGGATTTAAAAAATGCCCCAGATGTGGTCAAAAAATGTCCATCACTGATGGACATACTGATTGTGTATACTGTCTATGTGAGGTTCACCTACAGGAAAACTGTTCCATATGCCAGTCTTTTTGTTCCAGGGTGTTGCATGAACATAAGAGAAAACTAATGGATAGAGGTCTATTAAAATCCTCTTTTCAGGAGTCACTGGATAAGGACAACTATAAAAGATACTCTAAAACTTCTTCGAGTTCCTTGGAACTGAAGAAAAGCATGTCGACCAGTAAGTCAAGCCTGGAAAAATCTTTAACATCGGCTCCACTGTCATTGGAAATGACTGTTGCTATAGTTAGGAGCTGGTCCCTGGTATTGGAGCCGGTATCTCCTACTTTGAAGTCCCCAACATTACAGTCAGTGGCTTCATCTGTTCATTGTTTTCCGTCCTCAAGCAGGCTTTCAGATATGGATGCAGATTGTGTGGTGCAGAGGCTTTTGCAGACACCGGCACTTGCCAAACTTTTATTGGGGCCAATCCCTGGGACTTCGGAACCAACAAAATTCTCCCCACTGTATTCTGTTCCTCCTCCAATCCATCTCAAAGTTTTGGAGCCGGAGTGCTCAAAGCTGATGATTGTGGAGCCTTCGAGTCCGACACCTACTTCAAGCTTGTCAGCTCTGACAACCCTGACATCTTTGGTGCCGATCGAATGGTCTAGGAACCGACACTCACCAGTTGGTTCTGGGAAGGATAGTCAAGACTGATTTTTTGGTTCTGACTTTACCTCTCGGGGTCTCGGCTTGGCTGAACTCAGCTCCAACCTCAGGCTTGGAGCCGTCTGTTCTGGTACCAAGGGAATCTTCCATATCTTCAGATCTGGGGGTTTCTTCGAGTCGGGACTGAGGTGCCTTCGATGCTATGAGGAGGGTGTTGTCTGCTCTGTCAGCCACACCATCAGAACCAGTTGCTCCTTCCCCCAGAACACTGGTGTCTACCTCTTCATCACACATCCCTCTAAAGTGTAGAGACCCTGAGCCTCAGGAAGCCCCATTGGGTGAGCCCTTCTCTTCCAAGATCTCTCCAGAAGCTCCCACTGAAGAGGTTCCTAGGAAGAGACTTTGCAAGAGGAAGTATCTGGACTCCCCACAGGAATCTGTCACTTTGGACACTGACTTAGATGAGTCAGAAGGGGCCCCACAGCCCCCCTCGGAAGATATCTCCTTTGCAGATATCCTGGAAATTCTTAAGCAGAGGGGTGGCTGAAAGTCCCTTAACCCTACTGATAATGTCAGTGCTCCTGAAGGCTTTTGGGTCTCAGCCCTCCACCTCTTGAGTGTCTCCAGCCTTTGATGAGTTGATTAAGCTAATCTCTTGAAGGGCGTGGGTGTCTCCGGATACCAATGAGCCTGTCTCTAGGAGGCCTAATAAATTTATAACTTCCCCCAGGACAAGACTTTCCTGACAAAAGGAGTGCCCATTGATGCTATGGTGGTAGCAGCAGCCACGAAGAAGGAACTGTCAGAAACTTCTATGTCTGTCCATCCTCCTAATAAGAATTCTAGGATCATGGACAGATATGGTAAGCGCATGTTTATTTCAGCGACTTTTGCTCTTCAATCATCGAATACACTTTACAAGGTTGCAAAGGGATATCCTGAAAAACTAGGAGATACTTTACAGGGTTTAGTAGCTGTGGGAGTCTCAGAGAAAGTAACTTCCCATCTCACTATGCTAAAATATCTTGTAAACTCTTCCATGCGTCTGGTCTCCTATGCAGCTGATGGAATGAGTAGAGCAGCGGAGACAGGAATTGCTCTTAGGAGGCATTCCTGGATGCGCTAATATTCCTTTGTGGAGCCCTTTAAGTCATCCTTTATTAACACCCCTTTTGATGGCTTGTCCCTTTTTGGACCCAAAGTGAAGGAAACACTTACCAGGAGTCAACAGGATGGAAAGACTCTGTCTGCTGTTGGAGTCCACTTTTCCACCTCTACCAGACCTTACCGCAAAGGTCAGAAGGGAGAGAAGATGTGGTTCTGTAAAACTCAAGGTGCTTTCCAGGACAGTCATGGTGAACCCCCCTCTAGAGGCAGAGGAGGGGGTAACAATGGAAGATGATGGCCATGCAGCAGAGAGCATCCACAGAACCAGGACAACAGAGACCAGTTCTTTGGGAAGCCCTATCAGCGCTCCTAAGAGGAGGCTTACCTGTCTATCTCTGGAGGCAGTTGGGGGACACTTCTCTTTGTACCCAGATTCCTGGCTAAAAATAACATAAGACAGCTGGCTACAAAGCATCATATTTAGAGGATACTCAATTCCCTTTGTCACTCACCCCCTCTAATAAGGAAAATCCCGGACATTCCACCCAGTCACAGGGAGCAAGCAGCTTCAAAGAGTCAAAGGTTGCTGGAAAAAAGAGTCATCCAACCAGTCTCAGCAGACCAAAGAGGACCCAGAACTTACTCAAGGTTCTTTTTAGTGCCAAAGAAAACAGGGGACTGGAGGCCCATTTTGAATCTCAACAGACTATTCAATTCAGTAAGAAAGATAAAATTCCACATGGTCACGCTACAGTCAATGCTTTTCATTTTAGGAAAAGATAATTGGATGTGCTCAATAGATCTCCAGGATGCGTACTACCACATAAAAATGTACAGGTGATCCAGAGATCATCTGCACTTCCGGCTGGGAGCCAGTCATTATCAGTTTCATGCTCTGTCCTTTGGTCTCACTACAGCCCCCAGAAGGTTCACCAAATGCATGGCAGTAGACATGGCTCATCTGAGACGTTTGGGATTCCAGGTGTTTCCATACCTAGATGACTGGCTCCTCACTGCCACCACCAGGCATCAACTCATACAAGCAAGGGGCACAACTTTGAACCTCTGCAGTCAGTTGGGGATTACTATAAATTCAGAAAAATCTGCCTGGTCGCCATTGCAACATACCGTTTTTATAGTAGCAGAGCTAAATACCATTACTATGACCTTAAACCTTTCACCAGAAAGAGTTTGCGTTCTATGAAATCAGGTTCTGGACCTGCTCCCAAGAGAAAAAGTCCCTTTTTCACTGGTAATCTAATTGCTAGGGACAATGGTAGCAGTGATCATTGTGATTCCTTTGGGTCAGTTGCATATGTGTGTACTACATTGGCTCCTGTTCATGCAATGGTCTTTTCAAGAGCTCCCAATGTCACACAAAATTCTGATAACAAATTCCAGTGGTGGCTGACATCTCACCAAGTAACTCTAGGTCACCCCTTTGTTCTACCCACTCCCATAGCCACGCTGACCACAGATGCCTCCCTGATAGGGTGGGGGGGAATTATCAGGGAAGAACAGCCCAAGGCACATGGAACAGATATGAGGGTCACCTGCATATCAATGTTCTGGAGATGAGAGCAGCACTTCTAGCACTGCAGTCCTTTTAAGACTCTCTCCCTCTGTGAACTATTGCAATTCAGACAGACAACATGTTAGTGGTCTGGTACATAAACAAACAGGAGGAACCGCATATTATCCCTTGTATTAAGAGGCCTCAAGAATATGGCAATGGACAACTTCCATACAGCACTTTCTGGTAGCAACACACATCCCGGGGAGATCCAATATTATAGGAGACAAACTGAGCAGGGCAATTCTACTGCCTCATGAGTGGTCCCTAAAAGAAGAAATAGCGAAAAGGATATTCCACAGATGGGGCCAGCCTTGCTGCGATCTCTTTGCAACTCCAACAAACACAAAATGCAGCAGCTACTTTGCCCTAATCTCCCCTCTGGGGGATACCCCAAGGGATGCACTTGTACACAATTGATGCCTGGGTCTCCTTTATGCCTTACCTTCTTTATGCCTTCCCTCCTTTCCCCCGATACCTAAAGTTTTACAGAAAGCCAAGGTGCTGGGAAGGACCATCATTCTAATAGCCCCTTATTGGTCTCGTCAAAATTGGTTCCCCTTCCTCCAGCCTCATCCATTGGAAGAACCATGGATTCTGGACCAGATCTCTTGACTCATTCATCAGGGGCTCTCCACCCTTCTCTTCAGTCCCTCAAACTGACAGCTTGGCTGCTCCTATTCCAAACATAGCCAGGATTCACAATCTATCAGCTGCGGCTCAATATATTTTAACATCCTCTCATAAATCGTCTGCCAGGAAGTTATATCTTAGTAAATGGAAAAGGTTTTCTATATGGGCGCTTCAGAACAATATTGATCCATACCTGGCTTCAATTCCATCCATTCTGGAGTTTTTGACTAAACTTTTCAATGAAGGTGCAGCACCAGTAACCATTAGAGTTCAATTGGCAGTGATTGCTAACTTTCATCTAGGTCACCAGGGGTCTAATATTATGTCACACAGACTCTCCAAAGCTTTTCTCAAGGGTACTGTCCATTTGAGATCACCCATCAAAGCATTAGCTATGCCATGGAACCTAAATTTTGTTCTTTCCCATATAATCCTGCCCCCCATTTGAACTAGCCGTATCTTGTGACTTGAAATATCTATCATGGAAAACCATATTTTTAATAGATATTACATCTGCTCGGAGGGTTTCAGAGTTACAGACCTTGTCCATTAAACCCCCTTATTTGATTTTCCATAATGACAGAGTCTCACTCAGGACAAGTTCTTCATTCTTGCCTAAAGTTTGCTCAGAGACAAATCTCAACTAATCTATTGAATTGCCTGTTGTTTTCCCTAAATATACTAATAAGATGGAACATATGCTGCACAAGCTTGATGTTCACAGACAACTTTAATTATATTTAGACAGGACCAAACATTTCAGGAAAATAGTTAAGCTCTTTGTCTCCTTTTCAGAGTTAAAAAAGGTGCTCCAGTGGCAACAAACACTTTATCAAAATGGCTATCAGATTGTATATCCTTCACTTACAGTTCAGTGAATACTCCGCTACAACAGAGAATAAAGGCCCACTCTACTAGAGCTGCATCTACTTCATCAGCCTTTATGGCTAAATTACCTTTAGATACTATTTGTGCAGCAGCTACTTGGTCAAGGCCTCATACCTTCATCACTCATTACAAAGTAGACAAGGCCTCCAGGGACAGGGCTTCCTTTGGTTCTACTGTCTTGAAAAATATTCTCCTGTGAGCCACCCAAGAAAGATGGTGCTTGAGACGCTACCCATCAGTAAGAATGAATGGCGAGATAGAACTACTTCACATAAAGAAGTTAAGTATTCACCATAACATTCCATGTGAGTTGTTCATCTCGCCTTTATTCTTATGTCTCACCCTCTGACCCCCATCCAAGCTTCTTGATGACCGAAATTTCATCTATGTCATGGTTTATTGTCTCCTATCCAGTTTCTATGGTGCCATATTACTAGTGGTATGTAACCTGTTGGCAGCAAACAAGATCTGAGGGAAGCACAAGGTGCATCATGGGATAGGGAGTTGGCCTCGAGCTGGTTGAAGACCTCAAGCTTTTGCAGTTTGTTGAGTCGGAGCCAAGGATCAGCTCCGAACCCATCACTAAGAATGAAGGTGAGATGAACAACTCACATGGAAAGTTATGGTGAGTACATAACTTATTTTTTTTAACTCCTTCATTACTAATCTTCTGTTCTATGTTCCCTCTTTGTGATCTTATTTTTTGTATTGTGAAATTTTCCATATCTGGATGCCTTTGCCTGTATTTCCCTTCGAATATCTTTGGTGCTGCTTTTTTTGTATTGATTAATTTGGCTTACTCCTTTTGCATAAATATTGCATCATATCAGATCTCTCTTTCTTTTCCATGCCCACATTTCTTTTTTATACCGTTCAAAAATCTCTAGATTTTGTTCTTTATATTTTTGCACTTCCTCAGTCCCTTCTTTTTCCAAATGGCCCAAGGTTTCTTGGTCTATATAATGTTTTTCATAAAGCTGTTGTATTAATGAACACAAATTTTTATTTGAAGTTTCTGACAGTTTTTCTTATGCAAGTATTTTTCTTTCCTCTAATTTTTCTCTTAATCTTTTTGTATGCCTTCAGTCTGGAAATTCTGGACTTCTTGCATAATAGTAATACTACATAATTTCTCTGTTATCCTCAATAGTCCATTCTATCATCTTTATGGCTCTTTTTTGGCCCATCAGTTTTTGTGAATTTTGTGGACTACTACTTCCTTCTATAATGGGGGGGGGGGCATCCTTCCCCTGGGCCTGGCCTAGCCCTATTGTAGGAATGCTTCCATGTCTTGAGGATTCTTCATTATCATTTTTTCCAGTCCTGGCACCAGTGTGCCTACCAGGATTGGGCACTTTTTTATCCTGGGTCTTGTGCACCCAGCTATCTTACATACTATAGTCTATATAACAGTGTCATCTTGGTGAGTTTTTGTGAAAAATAGTGTCCATCTCTTAAAGGTACTCAACAAGATTTGAGGACAAATTCAATTACAGAAATACTACTCTCCTTTGCTTGCTGATTTATCATCTCTCCATTTTGACCCCTTACCCTTAATCCCTAATGAGAAAGTTTTTAAATGATACTTGAGTGAGGGATTGTGTCAAAAGCCTTGGCCAGGTCAAGATAGGTGGTATGCACTGTCTTACCTTCATCTAGGGCTTTGGTGACTTTCTCAAAGAAGTTCTCCAGTTTTAATAAGCATGATCTACCCTTAACAAATCCAAATTGGGTTGGGTCTAGAGTCTGAAGGTCACCTATGTCCTTGTTGATAAGTTCCTTGATGATCTTTTCCATGACCTTGCAGATGAAACTGGTTAGACTTATGGGTCTATAGTTCCCAGGATCTGTTGATGCCCCCCTTTGTGCAAAGGGATTACTGCTGCTGTTCTCCATTCTGCTGGAACAAAGCCAGTTTTCAGGCTATGGTTAAAGAGAGCACTAAGTGGGTCTACTAGGTCCTGTTTTATATTGCTTAATAAGCATCCTGGTATGTTATCTGGTCTCATTGAGACCATGTTTTTGACCTTGGAGAGCACAGTTAAGACCTGATCTCTTTTAATACTAGGCAAAGAACTGGTGTCAGGTATGCTTTGGGTTATGGCTGATGGGGCCGGGGGTGTGGGAAGTTTGCACCAAATCTCTTAGCTAGCAGGTTGGTGATTTCCTCCAGTGCAGTATGAGTGGTACCATCTATTATCAGTTCTGCACAAAGCTGGGCATTCCCATTTAGGTTTTGGATGTAATTAAGGAAACCTCCTTAAAAAAACTTCTCCAAAGCCAACTTCATGCTACTGAAGTCAGAAGTGACAAACTTCACAACACCCATGTAGACGGGATCTGGAAGGTCGACTACAGAATTCTACACTAAGGCACTGTACAAGCACATCCACTCATGCATGAAACGTGCCATCCCAAATAGAACCAAGATGCTCTTCTCCAAAAAAGAAAGCCAATCTGGTGGTCCCCTGCTATAAACAAACTATACAACAGAAGGAAGAAACTGTTGCAGAAAAGAGGAAAATCCCAGGATGCAAAAAACTCCCTCAGCAGCCTCAGTAAGAAGCTGAGATCCCTCATAAAATCCTCAAAAGCTAGTTACGAAAAAGAAATTGCCAAAGATTCCAAAGACAACAACAAGGCATTCTATAGTTATGTCAAGAATCTAAATGGCAATGCTCAGATCTGCGCTGAGCTACAACAGAATGGCATTAAATATACTGATCCCAAGGATATTGCCAATATTCTAGCAGATCGATTTATTGCCAGCTTCACCCCCCTCTCACCCCCTAAAGGGCCCATCTCAACACCAAAAGATTGCCAAATTCTGATAATCACGGCCAGACAGGTACAAACCGCACTCTCCAAAGCTAAGAGTATAGCATCATTGGGACCAGATGACATCCCAGGCTGTGTACCACATGAACTACAAAATGAACTGGCACCTCACCTAAGTGTCATGTTTAATCATAGCCTCACCTCAGGCTTCGTGCCCACTGAGTGGCGCACAGCTACAGTTATCCCGCTCCACAAGGGAGGATCCGCTTTGGATCCCGGGAACTACCGTCCCATCAGTCTGACAAGCCTGATCTGCAAGGGCATGGAACGCATTATCATGGAACTTATAAACAAAGACAATGGCAACTTTCAAATACTGGAGCCCACCCAGTTTGAGTTTGTGAAGGGCCGATCTTGTCTCCTGAATCTGATTGACTTCTTCAAATCAGTCTCCAGAGCTGTGGACGAGGGTAAGGTGGTCCACACAGCCTATGTGGACCTCGCCAAGGCCTTCGACACCATCCCCCACTCTGGAATCATAGATAAACTTACTAAGCTGGGCATAAATCCCTATGTCACTTGATGGGTTGCCAACTTTCTTACTGATAGAACCCAGACTGTAAAAGTAGCCGACTCCAAATCCAGCTCCAGACAAGTGACAAGTGGAGTACCTCAGGGTTCAGTCCTGGAACCACTCTTGTTTGGCATCTACTTCTCTGAAGTACAGGCCAACACTAAGGGACTCTGGCTAACAAAGTTTGCAGATGACTGCAAATTGGGAGCCATTATTGAATCCTCAAATGATGTGGATATTCTACAAAAAGGCCTTACAGAAACAGATGCCTGGTGCCAGAGCCATGGGCTCAAGCTTAATGCCAAGAAATGTATAGTTATCCCCTTTGGAAAAAAAACATGTACCCATGAATTACCACATAGGTGGCAGGACGCTAAACATCGAAAGTGTGATGAGAGACTTAGGGACACAGGTGGACAGTGGTCTCATTTTCGATAACCACATCGCCACAACAGTCAGAAAATCCTTCTATGTGGCACACCTCATCACTAAGGGCTTTTCATCCAGAAAAAAAGGAGGTCATTGTTCCACTGTACTCATCCCTCATTAGACCCATTATAGAGTATAATGCCCCGCTTGGTATGTACCTCACAAGACATCTGCAACAGCTGGAAAGGCCGCAGAAATACCTCACTAAAAGAATCACAGGCCCAAAGCAGATGCCATATGCTGACCATCTAAAAAAGCTCCAGCTATACTCTGTGGCATATCGTCTACTCAGAGGTGATTTCTGCTTAACATACAAGGCCATGTCAAACTCTGAGCTGTTGGACATGCTCCACTTAAAGACATCCCAATCCCTCAGAGCCACACGGTCCAGGGATATAAACCTCGTCATCACAATGAACAAAACATGCTGGAGGGATAGGTTCTTGACCCAGAGACTCCCCATACTCTGGAATAGACTGCCCATACATGTCAAGCAGAGCGCCTCATTGGCCCTCTTCAAAAGGAACCTTGATGATTGGATGGGAGATAGGAAATTCACCCCAGGGATCATGTCAGTCACCCTGCTAGACAGGGGCCCAGAGAAGTAAATATTGTGGGAAGAAATATCCAGGGAATTGGGAATTGTTATGGCTAGGCTTGCATAGGCCCTAGGGCCGATAGCCTAGTACCAAAAAAAGAAAAAAAAAAAAAGAATGCCTTATGATCATCCTTAGATGGGGATGCTGTTTTAGCGTCATACTTAGCTTTAGAGACTTTCACAAGTTTTTTGATTTGATTGCTCATGCTGAGGAGGGAATTCTTCCTCTGCACAGTCAGTTCCCTATTATTCTTAGACATAAGTTTCTTCCACTTGTTATATAACCTGTTTATACTTGAGGTCCCCCAGGGTGGCTTGTTTTTTTGGGAGGACCTAGTTTTGGCCCAGTCAGGTACAGCTGAGTTTATACACCTGCTTAAGTGTTTGTGCATGGCATCTGATTACACCTCTTCATAGGAGTCACTGTTGTCTTTGAGTGTGGGGGCTATAACAGCTTTTTATACTATCACTTAGAAGTCTGAAGTTAGCTTTGGACAAGTTCTTCATTTTTTTTTTTGCTCCTGTGGGGGTGTCAGATCCCATAGTTACTTCTAACAAGACAGTTGTATGGTCCTACCTTACCAGGGAAGGCATCACACAGGGGGGAGTGCAGGGACTCCCCATGTTGGTAAGTATTATGTCTAGAACATTTGAGACTCTTGTGGGGGTGCAGACTATCTGTTCCAGAGCATTTGACTTAAAAAGTCCAGAAACCTTTGGGTGAGCATGTTTGTGCTTGTATATGTCACCCAGTTGATGGAAGGATATCTGAAATCACCTATGACTAAGGTGTTGGGCTGCATGGAAAGTGATTCCAGTAAATCCAGGTAGGCAGAATTCTTTTCTTGGTTCATAGTGGGAGACCTATAGCTAGCAATGATGTGGTAGGGCATTTTGCCTAGAGTTAATTGGACATGGAATAGTTTGAGAGAGTCATACTGTTGGAACAGTCTCGAGGTGTACTTGGCTTTAATGAAGATGGATACCCCTTACCTGTGTTACTTTCTCTCTTATTTTGAGGTCTGAATGTGTGGAAAGCATTGTAGACTTGCATGGCCAGGTTGCTCTCTGTGACCTTGAACCATGTCTCAATGACGGCACAGACATCAGCATCTTCCAAGATAAGGACTGCATCTTTATTCTCAGACCTCTACCATTAAGCAGAAAAACCTTGAGTTTGCCTCGGGTGGATTTTGTTGCGTCAGAAATGTTGTTGTTCTGACATTGCCTAAAAAAGGCACTATGGGGAGGCAAGCATCTTTGCCAGTACCCATAAGCCTAGAGGAGAAAGGTGCAGGCCATCTCTTTCGACCTTGTCATCCCAAGCTGACAGATACTGGATCCCAGAAATAAGTATAAGTGAGTCAAATCACCACAGTCCAGCCAAATAAATGTCCAGAAGATATGTAAAACAGCAAAAAGTTTATTGGAAAAAGGTTAGTGCTTTCGCGAGGTTACTGCTTCATCAGACCAAATACAAAATGAAAATAAAAACCACATATTTTTCACAGATACTGGATCCCACTCACCTGACACCAGAAGTTAAGTCAATTGTTGAAGTCGATCATTATTTGTTTATAGTGTGGCATCATCCTGGGAAAATGTAGAATGCTGCTTAGGACTAGGGTTATACATACTTAGGACACATAGTCTTAGAGTTCAGTCATGACTGTCTTCATATAATCCACAGAGGTATGTCTCAAGTCATTCACCACAAGATGAACTATGGTCAGGTCATAATGGTACTTGTGGCTGAGTGACTTGAGAACATTCGTGATCTGAAGGATCCTAGCAACTGACAGGAAGCTGACCGTGACCTACTCCTTGTCCAGTCTGGTGAAGGGAACATCTGTGTATCTCACTATGGCGTTGCCTATGGCCAGGACATTTGGTTTAGAGATGTACGTGGGTCTATGTGTCATGTCTATAATTTGTATGAGGTGAAGAGCATGTACTGACAACCTGTTTGGTATCAGATTTGTTGTTTCATGAGAGAAGTGATTCCTATTTCGCAGTATACTTGCATTTCTTACACAGGGTATTTGTTTGCTGCAGGAGTAAATAACTGTCAGTATAAATAAGGCAATTACTTCTTTGCCTCAGTATTCCCATGTCAATCAGACCGACCAGAGAAATTATGAGAAACTACCTGTGCATTACATCAGTTTTTCATCTTATGAGCTATTAGGGAAAGAGGTGAGCTAGACCAGGTTTGCACAAAGACTATCAAGCTATTAGGGAAAGGAATGGGCTAGAAGGACCATTTTTTTGAGGCTAGGACTATCAAGGGTTGTTAAATTGAGGGTTGTACATGACAGGTGTGGTAGCATGGCTCAGTACACAACTAAGTTGCTTTTAGTGCAACAAAGAAGCTTGTGAGAGTTACACTGACAGTTGCTGAGGGAAAAATTGTGTTTCAAGGTTTTGCGTCTATACAGAGCACCATTAACCCCCCCCCCCATTGCATGATAAGCAAATGCAAGCCTTAAAGATGAGAAAAATTAAGTTTTAAGCTGATCTACCAATAAGAAAATACACAGTGAATCTTTCTCCAGCAATATCCAGCTCAGACAAGGCTGGATCCACAGTCTTTTGCCACAAGGGTTCGCGGGAGCTTTTCTTAATGTAAGGTGGCTGGTTTAGTGCTCGAGTGTAACAAAAACAGGCTAGATTTAGCAGGTCTAAATCTAAATTATGCTATCTAGCCAAAAATACAGTTGAAAACAAGTGCAGAAAATATGCAGCCACAACAGTAAAAAAGCAGGAAAAAAAATGCAGCAAACTGTGTATCGGAATGTAAAAATAAAACAGGGGCTGTGACTGGCCAAATAAAAGCATGTATTAGGTGCAGTAGGCATGCAAATGGCCAAAACTATGGCCACTGACATTTAAAATTGATGCTATTAATGAAAAATTAAACTTTTTTATCACATATGTCACATTTAAGCAGTGTGCAGTGATGCACAAACATGCTAGTTTGCAAAAAAATAATTTAAATTGTAAAATATGACCTTTAAAGCTATATTGAATTTTCTCATTATATTGGCTAGCATACAGAGTCATACAATGGCAGATTATAGTGGTTACTAAGGACATAGGCTCTGGTGTAGTGCAGTATATAGGGTATATGCAATTAGGTGTATGTAAATGAGCTAAGTTTATTGAATAGCAAAATGGCCCACAGTGTCCGCAGGTACTAACTGTGTTAAGGCTGGAACCATGGTAGTGTAGGCAGAAGAGACATCTGACATGAAAAGGGAGTGTGTCACAGTATGGATAAGCACATTGGAGCTTAGCTGCGCCTGTTTGCACTCAGCTAAGCAAAGCTAAGCAGAGGAGGCTGCTAAGCTGTGCTTAGCTAGTTAAAGAAAAGCTAAGCATGCTCGTGTAGAGGGGAGGGTATATATGCTGAGAAATGTTTACACTGGAGCCATGGGTATGAGCGGCACATGGCTTAAAAGTGGAGGAAATTAAAAAAAAATAAAAATAAAAAAAATAGCTTAGAAAAGCCAATCAATGACTAATAAGCCCTCTGCCACTCACACTGGCCCATTCAAGCCCCTCAATAATAAAGCTGGCAAGTGGAATGTCACATAGTCAGCCAATCACACAGGCTGCATCTGCAACACACCAGTATAAAGTATGCAATCACCCTTTAATTTGATTTTCCCACATACTCTGCACCATTGGAGTACACACTTGGGAATTTTAACTGACAAAATGATAGGGGCTGCTGCTGCTTTGCTACATCTCTATGTGCTACAGGCTGAGGTCAGTGATGATGATGATGATGCTGACAACCGGCCCAGACTGAGGAGGAGAAGAGTGTTCAGACCTAGGGTAACCTTTTAGGGTCTACATTAGCTGGAGATAGCAGAGCATTACATGGTGGACAGGGACATACTACAGGAACTCACTGAGCTCTGCCGCCCTTACCTCAGACCCAGAGCCAGCAGAGAGGAACCCATCCCAATGGAAACAAAGGTATGTGCAGCCTTAAGAATACTAACTACAGGTACTTTCCAAAGACCTACTGGGGACATCATGGTGGTCTCACAGGCATCCACATTCAGGGTACTCCACCAGTTCCTGGATGTCATGATAACACATGCCAGTGTGCACATTTATTTCCCCAACACCCCTGAGGAGAAGACCACCAATATGCATCTCATCCACTGTGTAGCACACTACCCAGAGGTACTGGGTATCATAGAGTGCACTCATATGCACATCAAAGCACCACCCAGTGAGGAGGGTAGAATCCATGTCAACCGCAAGGGGTATTGCTCTATCAACTGCCAGGTCATGTGCAATGCCCAGGGCATTATCATCAATGTGTGTGCTGGCAGCCCTGGCAGTTAACATGACTCTCACATCTGGCATGCATCACAGCTCTATCAGGCATTTTCCAGGGGAGACATCCTGTATGGCCATCTAGATGGGGATGCTGGCTATGCATTGGAACAGTGGATGATGACACCCATCAGAAATGCACACACACCCACTGAAGAATGCCATTATGAGGCACACGCACAAACTAGGAATATTGTAGAGCGTGTGTTTCGGCTGCTCAAGTCACGGTTCGCTGTCTTGACATATCTAGTGGAGCCCTGCAGTACTCTCCAGCCACATGTGTACACATGTTCATAGTATCTGCCATGCTACACAATATGATCCTGCAGAAACAGCTGCAGCAGGAATATCACAGGGAAGGGACACACAGCCCACTACCATTGCCAATGTCCTAACAGGCACAGGGGGACTTGGAGGAGGAACTCCCTGAGCCTGTCCCTGTAGGAAGATGTATGTGTGCCCAGTATGCCCTGGCCTTAGCAAAGAGGCAACACATTGCACATACACTGACACCCTAGGGACCCAGGGACTGACACCTCACTCTGACTTGCACACACAGTAAAAAGGGTGCCACACACATCACACTACCTGTACCTTACCATGTATAAGCTGTATACTGCATGCATCTGACAGTCAGCCCTGAAGCACTGTCCTCACAATTGCTGCAAGCACAAGGTAAATCCCTCTTCTTAACAACAAATGAATGGAATAGTAGACTGTGGTAGCATATCTAGGGTATTGCTGTATGTATGCAAGGGAATGGGGCAGGCTACTGGGATAGCAGCAGACAACTGACAGCTATGTGGGACAACAGGAAATGTCTGCCAAACACTGGCTGCCCCAGAAGATGCAGTAGTCCCCAAGATGCCAAAACTCACTACAGCAAATGTGGGGGACTAAGAAACTGTGGGGTCATAGGTCACATGCATGAATGTCGATGATGGAGTCCCATACACACCTATCAGTCTCTCACAGTAAGTCATCTATACAAAGCCATAAAGAAATGTGTGGCAAAGGCCCACAAATAGGAACAGTTATGAAATATTGCTCTTACAAACTTCGACAGTGGTATTAGAACAGGTCTTGCAGTTGCATTAAGTATCTGAAAGGTAAGAAGTCGGAAACTCAAATGTTTGTCATTATTTTCTAATTTCAGTCTTTAATATAAAGCCAGTATTTTTCAAGACAACCACAATACTATGATAAATGGATCCAAAATATGAGCCAAACATCTGGACAGTCTGTGGAAATGTGTACAGTTGAGAGGTATGTCCCCCTCCCCCCAACACACCCATGTTCCCATAGAAATGCAGTAACATTTATGTTTGTAGGGTAGTAGCAGCAGACCACACATTCTCACGGCTGTCCCAATCAACTTGCTAACTTGTTCCACGTCCACAATATGTAGGGGTCAATGTGCTATGTATGTGCATGGTTAATACTGTCAGGAAGTAGACAGCACTTACCGTTGGCTGTTGTGGCTTAGTGGTCTAAGTACCGTACTGTGGTTGAGAGGGTCCATGGTTTGAGACTAGCTCTGCCAACTATTTTGCATGTCAGCTACACCTAGTGTAGGAGTTATACGCAATGTCCAGAAGTCAAGATTTGTAACTTCAGGAAAGCTGGACAATGGAGGGACAAGGAGCCATGCATATGGACAGTACACAGTTCAGAGTAACCTACACAGTGTCTAGTAGAACAGCAGGTTGTGACAAGTCAGTGTAGTGCCAGGTTACAAAATGCTGCCACATTACAGTGTCAGTACTGACAACAAGTCAGTGGGCACCATCCATACCCCTGGAATGACAGGGTATCACAGAATGTCCACACATATGCATCATATTATCTGTTCTGCTTGTCATAATATTGCATTTGCCTGCCAAACTATTTGCAAAACAATAAAGGTAGATGTGAAAACATCAATGACAGACAGTTGAGAAGCAGATGTTATACCCATAAGAAAATGCAAGCTAATACAAAACCGTTCTACCAACTGTCTACGTTTGGAAGAGCATGTCTGGGCCTGTGTCTGACTGTTATATATAGGCTTGTCCAGATGTCAGTCTGTAAGAGTCTGACAGCCATGGCCAACATGTAGCCTTATAATAACATTGCAACACAAACCATCTGAGGACCACAGCAAATGTAGGGGTGCAATGATGGACAACCTGCTAAACAGGTACAGTCAGAGGTGTGAAGTCCATAACCATGTGTGTGATGTTAAGACTTCTACCTCACTCACACCATAATTACAAATACATAACAGCAACTGTGGACAAAGCCTGTGACTTGAATACAGAAGGGTAAAGAGACACATATAAGGGGAAGGGGAATCACTGGCCAGACAAACAGAGAATGTGCACACCAGAACAATTTGTGCAGTAACATAGGTTCCCTGCAGTGTATGAAGTCAGTAACATCACATTACTTTATACTGGTGTGCCACTGACATACCAGGAAATCACAGTGCTATGTAGAATATACCACACATATTATGGAAAACTCTGCTCAGTCCAATGCACTCTGTACCCACCCCAGGAAACGACTCAGTTAATAAGGATATCACACAGCCAGGAGATGCCCAGCCAGTATATAACTGAGGTGCTGGACTGTTTACACAGATTCATCAGCCAATCAGCTGTAGCACACAAAATTCTGGACCAGAGTACAGCTAGCTTTGGAATGGAGTCCCACTCTTTCTACTGAATGTCATACTGGGCATGGTCCTACACTTAGAGAATGACAGCCCATGTCTAAACCCACATCTGACTATACAACTGTGTTGTCCATATATGTCTTTGCATACAAACAGCTATGTAGACCTTAACTGTCTCTCCCCACCCCCATCAGACAAGATGACCCTTAACTATCTGTAGGTGGCACATATGTGATATATCTGCATCTGTTGAGTGTGATAGACATACACACACACACACACACACACACACACACACACACACACATATATATATATGTGTGTGTGTGTGTGTGTGTGTGTGTGTGTGTGTGTGTGTGTAGGTAACATATACAAATATATCAACTATAGACAGACAGAGACAGGGGAGGAGAGAGAGAGAGAGAGAGAAAGACAAAGACAAATAGAGAGAGAAAGAGAGAGAGAGAGAGAGAGAGAGGCATAGAGAGAGAGAGAGAGACACCCCAAAAAGCATGGAGTAAATTCACCCCGAGGATCATGTCAGTCACCCTGCTAGACAGGGGCCTGGAGAAGTAAATATTGTGGGAAGAAATATCCAGGGAATTGTTATGGCTAGGCTTGCATAGGCCCTAGGGCCGATAGCCTAGTACCAACCTATGAACCTATGAACCTATGAGTGATGTCCTGCTGCAGACATTTGCACACCAACTGTAACCCATGGGAAGTACCAGTATGAAGGTGAGCTCCATTGTGTAATAGTAGTGAGGTAGGGGGTTGTAATCTCACATCACCCACCTTGTGTGTGTGAGTGTGTTTGTGTGTGTGTGTGTGTGTGTGTGTGTGTGTGTGTGTGTGTGTGTGTGTGTGTGTGTGTGTGTGTGTGTGTTTGTATGTGTTTCTAAGTTAAAGCATTTTGAGGCCTTTTCCACCCAGTAAACCTCCTATTGCCCTACTTAACAAGGCCTGCCAATGTCATACACCATAGAAGCACCTTTGGATACCCTTCAGCCATATAAGCTCTGTAGTGCATGCAATAAGTATGTAGCACTGTACTACATACAACTCGATTGGTAGGAGGTCTAATCTCAGCACTGGCAACTGGGTGTGTGTGTCTGTGTTTGTAGCTTAAAGCATTTTGAGGCCTTTTCCACCCAGTAAACTCCCATTGCCCTACTTTACAAAGTCTGCTGATGTCATTCACCTTAGATGCACCATTGGACACCTTCCAGCCATATAAGCTTCATTGTGCAAGCGATAAGTACGTTGCACTATAGTACATACAATAGGATAGGTAGGGGTTCTAATCTCAGCATTGGCAACTGTGTGTGTGTCTTTTTGTAAGTTAAAGCATTTTGAGGCCTTTTCCACCCAGTAAACACCCCATTGCCCTACTTTACAAAGTCTGTTGATGTCATTCACTTTAGATACACCACTGGACATTCTGTCAGTATATAATCTCTGTGGTGACATGATAAGAACATTGCACTGTAGTATAGACAACTAGATAGGTAGGGGTTCTAATCTCAATACTGGCAACTATAATACTTTGTGTGTGTGTGTGTGTGTGTGTGTGTGTGTGTGTGTGTGTGTGTGTGTGTGTGTGCGTGTGTGTTGATTATACCATTTTGAGGCCTACTCCACCTTGGTGACCCCCCCCATTGCATTACTTTACAGGCCGTGTTCATGTCATCCACCTTAGATCCACTTTTGGACACTTTCCAGGCATATAAGCTCTGTGGTGCATGAAATAAGTAGGTATCACTATAGTACATACAGCAAAGTAGGTAGTGGTTTGAATCTCAATATAGCCAACTGTATATGTGTTTTTGTATAAAGTATACTTCCTGTGGACTGTTTGTGTGTAAAGCATATCTCCTGTGTGTGTTGGTTATACCATTTTAAGGCCTGTTGACCCCCTCCCCATGGCATTACTTTACAGGGCCTGTTGATGTCATCCACCTTAGATGCACCATTTGAAACTCTACAGGCCATACCACTCATCTGTATAGATGTATGCAAAATGTAGATGTTTGCAACATATATGTGGTCTGTGTCTCATAACAGTGGGGTTTTTGTCAAATAACTGGCAAATCTGTGAGAGTTGAAGTCACAAATAGTGGCAGACATATCAGCTCCAGACATCACACCCTTCTGAAACTTTATGCTGATGCAAAACCTGTTACCCTATCACTTGTCTAGGTTTGTAAGAACAATATGTGCAAGTGTCCCTATTTTGGGGGGTTTATCCCACCATTCCTGAAGGCATTCTCAAGATTAATTGCTATAATAGGTTGTGAGTTATGCCAACATATAATATCTGTGGTGTATGCGATATGTACGTAGCACTATACTGCATAGAAGTAGATAGGTAGGTGCTCTAATCTGACAATTGCCAACTGTGGCTGTTTTGCCTGTGTGTTATGCGATGGTTATACCATTTTGTGTGCCTGTTCCACCCTGTTAACTCCCCCTTTGCCAGCCTACTCAGGGCCTCTACAGATGTCATCCACCTTAGAAGCACATTTACACTTTTTCTAACACAAATGCACTGTGGCACGTGCAATAGTCATGTCAGTCTGTATTGTACATAACAAGATAGGTAGATGCTCTAATCTGAAAAGTGGCAATTCTGTGTACATGTGTGTTTTAATGCATGTCCCCATGCAGCAGTGTGTGTGTGTGTGTGTGTGTGTGTGTGTGTGTGTGTGTGTGTGTGTGTGTGGGTGTGTGTTTGAGATGGCTCTACCATGTTAAGGGCCGCTTAACCCCCCCAGTGGCAATCCTAACAGCACCTACAAATGTCACCCACCTGAACAGTAGTGGCAGACACTGCAAAACTATAGTAGATCTGTGGTGCTTGTTTTATGTATATAGCAGTATCGTATGTAAAACTAGGCAGGTAGAGGTTCTATTGTCAACAAAGGTAGGTCAATAGTGGGTGTGGGTGTGTATGTATGTATATCCACTTGCAGAAGTCTAACTGTGTTATGGCCACCAGCATACCTCACAACTCCTCACAGAAAGACATCTGGTTAAAGCCATACAGAAAACTGGGGCAAAGGCCAAACACCAAGCACAACCTTTAAATATTGCTGTGACATGCATGGAAAGTAGATACCAGAACAGGTTGTGCATTTTAATGTATTTTCCAAAGGGTATGAGTTGTGACATGACAATATCCATCATTAATCCGTAATGTTAGTCTTTCATGATGTTCCACTAATGTGCCAGAAAACCACAATGTTATGACATACAGAAAAAAAATATGTAGCAAACATCAGGACATTCTGCAGAAATACATCGAGGCGAGAGGTATGGCCACCATCTGTACCATCCTGCAGGTTGCAGCCCATGTTTGGCAAGGTGTGTCCTGTGACAACAACTCAAACAATACAGAGGTCCCCAGAGTGCAGAACAACAAACATTTCATAAAGTTGTCTACTAATTGAATAGAGCAGTTATTTCACATCAGAAACACCTTAATGTCATGATAAATAGTATAAGCTAAGGTAATGTCACACAAAGAAACTGTCATATTAGCAAACCAAAGGGCACCCTGTGTGTTGCACTTGCCATGGGTATGGTATGTCTTGCCAGCTGTCACGTTACTACAAGAAGTGTCCCACAGTCCACATTTGATAAGCAGGCAACCACAATCTGTGTCACCTATGTGCGTGCAATATGTAGACATGTGAAGGCACTGTAACTACCTGCTGGTCCCAATGACCCACATGTATCTAGGCATGAATGTTAACTGCCACCACACACGTGTAGGTACTGCCTAAAGCTGTGTCAACTGTAAGTAGTGTGTAGTCTGTCACTGAGCCACAAACTGCTGTTAACACACTGCAATGGGCCATACAGTGGGTGTGGAATGGTGCCAATGTCCTGGTCTCAAGCTGAATGTAGACAATAGTGTCAGCATACCATACAGAAAGGACATGGTCCCACTATTTTACACATCAGCAGCAACCCCAAAAATACACACACTCTGTGATGACAGACCTGGATACTCAGCATGCTAATAATGTTGCATTCAGGCAACAAGTAGTGGCAGTGGTTAGAAAAGTCTTGTATGTGGTTCACCACATATGTAAAGGGACTGCATCCAGAAAATAGGTGGACATTATCTCTGAATAGTCCTTAGTCTGTACAACAATACATTAGCAGCATGGCTGGTCTGCTATGCACCTATGCAGACATCTGCAGAAACTGTAAAGGCTATGTTAACACCTGCAAAGGTCATCCATGGACCTCATCACATGTTCCATGCAGGCAGCCTCTAATCAGTACTGCCCCAGTGGTCATCAGTCTGGTTGTCCACAGGTGTTTGTGGCATGCCTAGATGGCAATGTTGTGATCAGCCCTTCAACAGCTGCCCCATATGCGAGAGTATAACTCTCTGTGCATTACCGGCATAACGGGCCTGAATCACATATGACACAGCACAAAAAGCTGATGGAGGGATGTCAACCACAGGCTGCCCTGTCTTATGAATGCACTCCACAAACATGCCAAACACAGTACCATGTAGACCCTCCTTCAACTGTTTCAAGCTTGAGTGGATGGGAAAAAAAAACAAACATCTGTCCCAGAAGTCCAGCCTGTGTCCATAAATGCCATGGCCAACAGGTGCTGATCGATGATTGTGTTGGGAGTGAAGTAAGGCACCCAGGTCCAGTACTCTAGTAACCTCCTATGTAACTATAAACCTATGATCCTAAGGAACACCCAGGTGACATGTATCAGGACTAGCTTGCTGTGCCCAGATGACATGTATCAGGACTAGCTTGCTGTATCAAGGGTATGCATGCAAGGTTACACTGTCTGCCCCCATTGTCCCTCAGACACTCTTCTATGCATATCTTGGTGATGTAAAGGTGACCATGTTGTCATCCCACCATCTTGAGCTTCTGTAATGGCAGCATCTCAGCACGACTTACACACGCAGACACCTGGAAGAGAAATAGAATAAGGTCTGTGAGACAACAGTCAGTCAGCAGTACTAACAGCAATAAAGCATCATGGTACAAAGATACATACACTTTGATGTATATGCATGCAAATTGGTAACAAACACCTTACAGCCATAACACTACTACATTGCAGCTGTGTGCTTCTGTCAGTGACCTGCATGTGACAGTGATATGTGAGTGTGTGCATGCACACAGTCGAGCCATGTGCTAGCCCTACACAAGGGTATGTTGGACATCTGTGGAACATACATGACAGAATATACAGTTCACCATCTCCTGCCATGAACACAGGAAATGGTTCTGTCAGGAGTGGCACTGGCACCACTATGCCCAATAACTACTGTGCTGTGCAGGTGGATGTTACATGCAGATTCTGAGGAAGTCTCCGTGCAGGAAATGAAAGCGCTTAATCTGTTTGTCCGAATTGTGTGTGGTTTATATCAATAAATTATTTTCGTCACCTTTCGTTCTTTGGATTATTGCCACTATCTGAATTTTTTGAAGAATATTCTGGTGATTTATGGTTTTTATATGGAGGAGAGCCTTCATTGATATATGAATGCTAGAGTATTAACGTGATGACCACTGGAGGCTTACCTGGATGCTCCTCGGCTGTGTACCCTTTGCCACCCACTTCCACGACATATGTACTGATGCTTTCCTGTAAGCTGGTGGCTGACAACAGGTTTGCCAGGAACTCCTCTGTGGCTGAGAGTGGTGATTGTGTAGCAGACCCTCCCCCTGTGCCAGCTCAGTCCCTGTCCACAGCAGCGGCCCTTTGCCATGCATGGTGTATGAGATCAGTAGCACAGTGTTGGATCTGTTTGTAGCTACTGTCCCAGTGGCCCACATTATTCACTTTTGCTATCAGCTCTGCCCACAGGGCAGCATGTTGTTGCTGGTTATGGTGGCTCCATGACAACAGCACTCGGTGATGGAGTCTCAGCACATTGATAATTGCAGCAGTCTCAGCTTCTGAAAAGACTGGGTTGTGTCTTCTGTACATTCCACCTGAAAGACATGAACAGGGGAAGACATAACAGGGCTTCATGCATTGCTTACCATTATGTACATACCCTGCACATCCACTTTTGCCAGCACTATCCACCGCTAATCCCCACATCATACCCCTGCCATCTATCAACACAGTATGTCTGTGGGTATCAGCAACAGACTGGCAATACAGCATGAGCTGTCCCCCTGATCCTGATGTTTCATTCTACTTGCTGCATGTGCTATGAGATATTGCACTGCATGTAGCTGTTGCACCTATTACTGCTTGTTCATAGTCTATCTACATGGTCTGCTGTGGTGTCATCCTCCTACAGTAGTAGTAATCACCTGGTCTGTAGGCCCTCCCCTCAGGTCTCCCTGGCCTTCCTCTCCTCAGATTCTAGACTATATGACTGGACAATGTTCTACAGCTTCCTCAGCCAGTGTGGTTGATATTGGTGTCCTGGCACTGTATAGCACCTTTCACATGTACATGGATGGACAGCCATCTACAGACTCCACCAATGAACACACTGTGTGAGAGATGCAATGACTGTAGGAACCTGCAGTCCATGTTCTCTGCCTGTCAAGGCTGCATATCTGTCCCCAAACAGGTTGTCAACACAATCAGTACACCTCACACAACACCCACATCTACACAATACACACAAACATCTGCAGTGGTTCTTAACATACACATCCACAAACATAGGGGATCTCTGAGGCCAAGCCACACATGAAAGCCATAGCAATACACAGCATATACCACACAGGGTCACATATATGTGTCCCACAGCCATGCAGGCATGAGCCCATGTCAAACATGTTACACATAGGGGACTTGAGTGGAAGCACACTGGTGTGCCTCTGACCTGGATGGGTATGTGGATGGTCACATTTACTTTTCTGACAGTTGACAGTCTCGGCCATATTGCATACACACTGCTGTCTCGCACCACAGGTACTGTCATGGGTCTGTCACTGTACATGCTGATGTGCCTGACCTGACCTGACATGTACGTCCATAGACTATATGTAGTGGAGACATGATTGAGCAAAGTGGTTATGTGTCCCAGGCAGGTATGTCCCTAGCCTTGCGAGGCATTCTGCTGTCATCCATATGGATGCTGCAATACAATCAAGCAATGATTGCCCTTAACACGTGTACATTTATCCTGTGATATTCCGGGGTTCCAGTACCTGTGAGTCTGGGATGATATGGTACACAGACCATGATGCTCTGCAAGAGAGACCTCAATCTGCCTTCACATCTCTTTATGCATCTGGCAGTGTTTCCCACCAGTCCCATAGTAATTAGCAATATTGATGAGATTATCACTACCAACATACAAGTGTCAGTACAGCCCACATTGAAGGCCATGCTGCTGAACACTACAGGTGTACACATGACTTTGCCCTCATTGCAAGCAGTCCTACCTTGGGACCAGCAGACATCTGTGCACTCACACAGACCATGGTTCAAAGCTGAGAGAGCACCCCAGCCTTACATGATCAACCATCCTATAGTACATGCAGAAGGGAATGTATAGTCAGTAATGCCATGAGATATGGAGTTTCTGTATACATGAAACACATGCACATCTCTATGCTGCACAGGCAGTAAGATGTACAGGAGACACTGCAGGGACAGTCCACCATTGCTAGTATGAAACTATGCAAATCCGAGCTAGGTACCAGTCACCACATGTGACCAGGATGCCCATTCTACCTATATGGACCTCATCAACTGTATTAGGAGTTGTGTCCCTACCCTTATCTTGTGTCAGTTGAATGACCCTAACATACACTGTAAGATGTTTCCATGCAGCAATCAAATGACCAGGAAGCCATCAAGAGTGGATGGACAAACACCGTGGTGTGGCCAGGGGCTACCTCCACATGAGGTGAAAGTGTCTTGTAGTTGACATCACACAACATGGGTTACCACTGCAGCATCCCTATGGTGTCATCCTCTGTGGCAAAGCAACCATCATGCAGTCACGTTTGCAGTCACAATCTCCCACAAGACCCCACTAGCTAGGATCAGCCATACGTACACCTCCAACATGGAATACATCCTCCTGTGGGGGGTTTACATGGTCTCACACCCCCCAACCCCTCATTCATGACCAATATGCACACATACACAAAAGCGCTATATGTGCATTTGTATACATGCATGTATTCAGGTATACCCAACAGGCCTACATCATATTCTACTAGGATATGTACACCTGTCTCATGGACATGTGCAATACATACTGACCATAACAGGGGTGACATACCATCATCCGAGACCAAGTATGGGCAGGTGCCCATTCTGGAGCAATGTCACCTTAGCATGTACATGAGAATGGGATTGGTCCTGCAAACCTGCACAACAAACACAGTACTTACATTGTCTACATCCACTGCAGACAGTCATCACCCCTACTGCACATATGTCTGCAACAGCACAGGAAGTGGCTGCTCACTTGTAGTGTGCAAGGACACCATCTATACCACTGCTGTTGGGATAGCATACTGGATACATGACAGAGTTGGTGTTGGCTTCACTACCTGTGTTCCACATCAGTATATCAGGATATGCACAGTACCTCCCCTGTCTCCTATATGTGGGGAACAGGTCACCACTGCCATGTGATAGTCATGCTATACATCTGCCATGGGAGCCTATCACATCACAAGATGCGTCCTACCTGATCCCAAGCATAACCTTGCAACACCATAAGGAACTATTTTGAAAGGAGGACTAAGTACTGCCTTTGCCTATCCATTTGACAGACAACCACCGTCACCACTTTATACTAAGGTGAGGTATCCCCCACTCAGTCACATGGTAGACCCAGCAGCCTAACTAGGCTATTTTGCAAGGCCATAGCACAGTTTCAAGTGAACCCCATTAACAAAGACATGTGCGGCCTGGACACACTCCATTATGCACACTTAAGCTTTGTCAAGGAAGGGTTCATGTCTGCTACACTCAGGTGACCTCGATGACACAGTCACCAAAGCCATGGATGAGGGGGTGACACTGCAAAATGCCTACCTTGAGCTGGACAAACTATGTGACAGTGTATCCCAAGTGGCCATCATAGATATAACACTGCCAAGTATGCATCACACCATATATTACCATAAGGGTAGCACACCAGTGCACTGGCATGACCCACCTATTCCACATAGAGAAATGCACCTCATGCAGTTCACCCATAAGTAGGTGTGTAACCTGTTGTTCCATGTTTGGACCTCTGTTATGTTTGATGTACACATCTTAGGTGCATTAACAGCCATTAGCCTATGTCTGACCATGTCTGTGGACAATTGCATGCTGTGTGCCGTCACCAGATTCCCTAGTGATGTGGACATCTGCCTAGGATGGTCTCACACAGATACATGACTGTTGCCAGACACTTGGCCTCAGGCCGCATACCAGGGCATGCAGTGTGGACTCCTATGGGGAGAGTGACATCCCCACATATTATGAAATTACAAACAACATCCTAGGCACACAATCAGTCATAAGTGTGATGTAGACACAAGTCTTTGGCAACATGACATGTCAATACAATGTTGCTTCCATTGTAAGATAAACCTTCTACATGGCCCATGTCATGCATAAGGGTATGTCATCATGGGGCATGGGGTATAAACATCCCCACATCCCCCCCCCAATGAGGACCATTAATGTCTATAAGTCCCTGTTCATCATTCACATCATACAGCACATGCAGCAGCTAGGGACATCACAGAAGTTCCCTTGGGAGTGCCAGGCCATCAAACATGAACCACACAGCTATAGGCCATAAGGCCAATGCTCTACCCAGTTTCATACATAATCCTCATAAGTAACCTCATTGTGGCATGCAAGGCACTCACAGACTCCACATTGCTGGAACTGCTGCACAAGTCCAAGTCATGCTCCAGTCTGTTAACACACACACACACACACACACACACACACACACACACACACACACACACACACACACACACACACACCCCTCAACCTGGTGTGCTGCATGAAGTGACCTTGTTGGCAGCTCAGATGTGTATCCCACACAATCAGCCTGCAGTGGAATGGGCACCCTGTCCACATCAGGCAGTGCAGCTATTTACTCCTTTGCAGGCATAGCCTGAATAACTGGAGGGTTAACTGCACATACATCCTTTGGATACAGCTTGTGTCCCTGTTGGAAAGGGGCATTGGGTGCTGCCTTGCCTACACATGGGATAACATATGGCCTAGGCATATTACTAGGCTCTGGGCCCATAGCCTAGTAATGTGATATGGCATCAGGACTAGCAAATATGACCTTAGTGGTGTGACAGACTGTGTTGTTATGTGTCCACACCCATCACTGTCATCAACTGCTGGGTGGTCCTGTGGGCAGCATTACTGTACCATGTCATCCAGCCTACATCTGAAAAATAGGTGAGTGGTACTACAAGTGCATGTGGATGTTCCAGCAACATCTGTGCAACACAATAACTGAGAGCAGCGCATATGTAGTGTAGGGTGTCTCCTTGTAGCTGCATTGCATCAGCAGTACCCGAATGTTTGAAGAATGTGCACATGTGCCTCATAGATTTAGCCCCCACCAGACAAATGTGTATTTCCGGACACCGGTTGGACAATACATGATGGTTGTCTCCAAAGTTTGGGGAATGTGTCTGTGACATGGCAGACCCCTGGGAACACAGTAATGGTACATGAATATCTGGTACTGTATGCATTCCCTTACATTGTATGCTCAATGTGTATGCACTGCTGCTAAGCAAGGGCCAGCATCCCCCCACTACTAGTACCTATAACCTGCTGTCCTGCTGCAGGGGGTCACCAGGTGTGCTAGCCATAGGTGTCAAGCAATCAGATGCAGGTGTGGAGTATGCAGTGACCTAGCCAGAGTACCTCATTAATGGTGAGGGATACCTGTACAATCTTTGAACTAAGCCTGTATGATATTCACAGACTGATAGGGACTCACTGACAGTAGATGATATCATATGCTGGCTGTATCCACCAGTTCTTACTGTCAGTATTGTATAACAGACAATAAACTTTGTAGTTGTATGTGAGTTGACCATTGCCCGGGTGACTCAGGGGCCAGAGCTGTGATCTATGTCACTGCAGGCAAAGCAGTAAGGGATGGCCATAGGTGCTGGACAGCTGACTAACAGCAAGATGTCAGTCCAGGCAATGTTGTTGAGACCTACAGTTTAAATTCTTATTTACCATGACTGCATCCCCCCATCTGCATTCCATTACATGCTTCATTTGATGACATAACTGGTATAGTGCTATACTCCTTTGAATGAAGAAATTCAGTTGTAGTATCCTAGAGAATCGCAGTCTGTCTTTGTGAATAAAGGTTCAAACCTTGCTTGCCTTTTGTAGGTATTGCTCATGAACAAGTGATTGTCTGTGCACCAATCTATGACTCCCACTTGCTAATTGCATCCAGAACAGCTGGGTTGTCTTTCCATTAGCGAATGGCATGGCTACACAGTGCTATAACTAAGGCCTTCATGTAGGCCTTGCCCCTTTTCCTGGCCTGTAAGGAGGACATTATCGAATCAAAGTGTTAGAGCTACAGCTTTACAGAAGGTAGGTAGAAATACTGTCCATTGTTTGGAATGGTGTGTCGACAGTTTTGCATGCTACGGCTGGCCATTGTTAAAAGACTTTCAGATTCTGTAGCAGTGTACTGTTGAACAATGTGTGTTGGAGTCAGTAAGGAGACAGGCAGATGTGAGTGTCATAGATCCTTTTTATCTGAATGTGCATGCTGCTACAGTTGATGCTGTTCTATCAGCTGTGTATGTTTGTAGGGGGAGACTGTGACACATGTCCCTTTCACATGAGCACCCCCCAACACTTGATGTATGGGTGTCATGTGGATGCTACGTTCTAGGTGTTTGGGAAGTATGTTAGGTCTGTAGCAGGTAGCTGGATTCTGGCCAGGAGTCAGACTATGGATTGTGAAGACATAGGGGGACAGCAAGCTGTTACTGTCAGTGAGGGAGTGGTGTCAGCTGTTCTGTCACGTGCTACTGTGGGTGGCAGTGACTGCCGTGGGAGCAACCAGTTTTGCTGGACATTACATAGCTCAGTTATTTCTATGATGTATTGACATGTATGTAGTTGTTGTGCAACAAACTGGGCTGTGGGCCAAGACTGTGGGTGTCCAGATGCGACATATGCTAGAAATGCGACAAATTATATATAATATATTGACAATATATATTATATATTATTATTAATAATAATAATAATAATTATATATATATATATATATATATATATATATATATATATTTAGGATATATGGGTCCACTACATAATTCCAAAAGTTAAAAATCCCGAGCATCAGAATCCCGAAACTCAGACGCTTGAGATTTTGAAATCTCAAAAGTGTATAATGGACATTGCCATACAATGCGGAACAAGAACTTTCCCGTTCTTTACAGTGTAGTGTGGTCTCGAAGTTGGTATATTTAAGTGGCGGGGATGTGTGGGAGGGATGCAGTTTGGACTGTTTTTTGTGTGTGTGTTTTTTGTTTTTTTTATTTCGAGATTTGAAAATCTCGAGCATTTGAGCTTCGGGATTTTGATGCTAGGCATTGATGTTTGACAGTATTAATTATCCATCAAGTCTGTTTGAATGGAGTAGAGATGCGCCATTAATTGCACAAAGCCCAGAGGAGTGAAATCATCCCATTTAGACAGTAGATGTTGAATCATATGCTCCTTGTCAGTAAGCTTACACTTCTTGGGTGATGATGGAACACAACATAAAACCTTCTGTTTCACATCCTCTAAATGGTCCTGCTCCAGACATATGGCATGCAAGACATCTGTAATATATAGATCCTTCTTCCCCAATAGACTCCTCAGTCTATGGTGCCAGCCCTCTATAGCATTCTGGCTCCTTGGGTAGCCCATAGTGCATGTATCTGACTGATTCCAGAAAGGAACATCAAGGATGAGTAGTTGTCTCTCTGAGGAAGTACCTCTCATGCTGTACCATCTGGAATGCCCTAGAATGTAGTTATTTCTGAAAAATTCACATTATGGAGCACCCCTGTCACCCAAAGCCTCCTCAATAGATGTTAATGTCTCCAGAATATGTTCTGTACATATAAAAGCAAGGGCAGGAATCTGTTTACATAACAGTGCAAATTCCTTGTCGGTACCATACGCTTGTGTTAAATTTAGTTTTTGTATCTGTCTCCAGATAATTTGGCACAGATGGACCCAGCAACCTTTCACCATACTGTTTGGAAGGTGCTTTACAATGCTATTGACTGCCCCCTTCTCAAAATCAGTACCATCTTAGGTTGCAACTGCAGCTGAAATTCCTCACATAAGATCATCAGGGCAGCCCAGAACTGATCATAGCACTCTTCGCATTTTGAAGGGAGTATGGCATATACAACAGGTACTACTTTATTGTTGGCAGTAACATCCAAGCTGCAATGTAGACAGTACACCTGTTTACAATCCTTTGTGCTAATGGGGAAGGTGCCATCTAAGAGAATATAATCAGAATTACACAGCAGACCAATGTTACTCTCTGTCATCAGGATTACTACATCGTAGGCATGGCTATGTAGGGTGCTATGTTTAATGATAAAGTGGCCCTGTTTCAAAGGTACCAAGTCAGGGTTTAGATCCTTGAGACTTGCTAGGTCTACTCTAGGGTGTGTGCTATTCCTTCGTCTGACTTTACGTAGACATTGCTTCAGTGCATCTGTATTTGTCAATGTGGTCACTATGTCAGTGAACGTGGTTGCCAGTACCTCTGATACAATCTTACAGGGGTCCTCTAATGCTTGCTCAGCCTGCCTCTTGATAGCTTCCTGTACCCATGTCTGTTCTACCCTGACAACATTGGGTGCATGGAAATGTGCAATACTTTTAAGTAGCTTTTCTTCACTATCACATTTCTCAGTTATGCAATGGCCTTACATTTCTGCTTTGACTTCTAAGTACAACACCAGTAGTTTTTCTCAAGCATTTTCTTTTCCAAATAGTACTGGTACCATCAATACATAGGATTGAGTGTCCCTTCTGTGACTTAATTATACCATAGCTATTGCCAATAACTCCAGGATAACTCACGGTATTCTGCTCAGCCATCTTAACTTAGCACACCTATAAGTCAATAACAGTGGCATGATTACTGACATTGTTGTGCACTACTCTTGCTTTACTACAATCTGCCATATACATTCAACATGCTCCCAGTAACTAACGATACCTCAGGAAGACTTTGTAATGCCATCTATAACTGCTCTATGCCACACACAACGTGGAACAATAATAGCACCAAGGATGTATATTCAGCATTATAAGTAGTACAGTACATTTGAAAATGCAAATATGAACACAGTACGTAGTACACATGGGTACATATCACATCAAGTAAACAGGTTCCCTATGGTATTACACGTCCATTCACACATGGTATTTTACTTTGCTGGAATCTATTACACTCTCTGGCAAGCTCAAGCAATACAGACAACTACATCACATTTACACATTAAAAATGTCTCTACAATGCTTTCAATGGTAATCTGTAACCTGTTACAATATTACACATTTTGAATCTATACAAGTATATGAGGTGGCATTATCAAACAGCTGTACACCATTTATTCTTCAAATGTCAGGAATCATTACTCAGTTTAACTTTACAAAGAACATACCTGTCACTAAGCATTCATTGAGACATATTATACACCTAGCTATGATGTTGCCTTCACATTCACATTCCTTACTAGCCATTCATGTATACATGAAAGTGAACCTCTATATGCATCATTATCCTAACTTACGGAATAATAACTTAGATGTAAATCATCAGGTATTTGCATTTATTAGTATACTACCTGTAAACGTACATGGACTACCAAAAGATCCTTATACCTGCAGCAGTTTTATTTATTACACTCACCCTTCCCAAGTATTCCTTGATGTTGGCTATCCTGTCTGTGTAGTCCTTAAGCGAACAGCTTCAATAAGTCCAATAGGTTAAGGTATGTCCCGCGTACCATCAGTTTATAGCAACGACGGCAAATTCCTTGCAACGCCAGTTGTCCGCGCCCCCCTATGGACGTCTACAGCAATGCGACATGCAGGTTCGCATCGCATCTTCATTTCCATCATCACATAATGATGGATTTAACTGTGCGACATTTAGATGCTCGAAATACAGTAGTAGGCGACTTTCTGGATTCGAAATTATGAATGGATGTGTTACATATTATTCGAAATTATGAACTCCGCTTTTTCGAATGGCAGGTAAGTGAATGGCAGCATTATAATAGTAAATCTAACATATTATCATAATATATATAATATGACATATTTCTAGTAATATATTATCTTATGTCAGGGGTATTTGTAAGACATATATGCATGCGTACAGTGTGTTACACATGATTGGCATGTGTGTTCAGATGGGTATGACGTGTGACACTGAGCTGTCTATCATGGTTTGTAACCTCACTGTGCACTGCATTGCCAGTGTGTCAGCATGCAGAATAGGTTTTATGACAACCCTGCCATAAGTAGGGGACAGAACTGGATTCCTTCAGCAACAGTCTGTGCTGTTGTCAGCTGTACCTGATATTTTGGGCCTCCCTTACATCCAGCATCAGCATTTATTTGTCTGTATACTGGTTTGTTGTCTGCATCTGAAGCCCAAGTTAGGGTTGCTACCTTTTCAAATGCTCAAACTGGGACATTGTTGGTACAAACATCAGATTTTGCAGGCCAAAACATAGCCAAGACCAGTACAAAGGACAGAACTTCACTTTTTGCCTAAATAAAAGCTTCTTCTTATAGCATTTTAGTTGCTTATTCTGTTTCTGATAATATTTAGGTGTTTCAGATACAGAATAACTGTTTTATACAAGTGTTACATAACATATAGGGTAACTTTTGTCCTAATCTCTGAGGGCATTAACCATTTTGTCAATTTTTTGGCAGGACACAACTGCCAAAAGAGGGGCTGTCCCTCGCAAAGTGGGACAGGTGGTAACCCTAGAAAATATCCACTGTGATTTGTCACAGTATATATAGGAGTAGTTTGTCACTGGCAGTCAGGATATGTTTGTAAAAATGACTTGTTTTCCAGAACTGAGTTGACCTACTGGTGTAATGCACTATGTTGTAGTTGGCATGGCCCTGGTTGCAATACTAGGCAGCAGTATCTTTTTTCCCTAATGTTACGTCACTGTACTGCATGATAGATTTTGAAAGTAATGCATTAAGTCCCCAGAGTGGAGTTGGTGTAATGGTATGTTTCTCTGACTATAGTTCAGTAAGTCCTGGGTTCAATACCCGCGGTGGTGTCTTTTTTCCCTATTGTTACATTTCTACTGCATGATATATTTCCAGAAGCAGTGCTAATTCCCCAGAGTTGTTTTGGCCTTGTGGTGCATTGCTTTGACTCTAATGCACAGGGTCCTTGATTCAATGCTTGGCAGTGGTGTCTTTTTTCCCTAATGTTATATGACTGTACTGCATGATATATTTCCTAAAGCAGTCCTAATTCCAAATGAGCTGACTTGGCCTAGTGGTGTGTTGCTCTGATTCTAATGCACAGGGTCCTGTGCTTGAGGCTTATTAGGGTTGGTTATTTTGTTGCTGGACAGAACAGTGCCTGAATGAGAGAGAGTGATTAAAGTAGGTTTAAGCATGTTTGCATGGTTTTGAGTGACATGCTGCAATGCGAAGCGGCACTTATGCCCGCTTAGCTTTACTTAGTGCCACTTATCCCCACTTAAACCCGTGCTATTTCCAAAAGAAAAAAGGGGTGATAGGAAAGTGCTGAAATGGGAGCAAGCAGGGGGAACACCATTATGAAAGACAGCTAGGGAAGTGCAGGATGGGTGTAGGAAAGGACCATAGCTCTCCATTTCTTGTGCAGCAACAGCTGTGCATGATGTGGACAGTTTGGAATTTAGAACCTCACACCCCACAGGGAGGGGTGTGGGCAACATAAATTTTTTGATTAATTCATGGGGAAATTGATTAATGTCAGTGTATGTGGGGGTGAAATGGAGAGCTATGTATGGGACAACATTTTTGGGGGGCAGATGCCCTTTTTTCTTTTTAAGGTGAGAGTGGGGTTTTGGGGAAGAGTTGTAGGTACATTTGGGGAGGTAAGCTGGGTAAGAAAGGATGCATATGCAGACAGACAAGACAGCAGACAGAGGAGGTGTATGACACATGAGGAGGGTAAACACCTTGGACAGGGATGGTTGTTGGGAATCAGAGGACCAACTGCACCCAGATGGAAACAGTGGGACTGAGGTCACCACCCATGAACAGTCACCACTGCCCCTTCACAGCCTAGAAGGTGGCTGTGCTGGGGACTGGGCTCCAGGGCCAGCCTGCTCCTTGAGATGCACCAGTCTTCCCTCTGTCTGGCATAGGTGGTTGTCCAAGTCCCGCTGGATGACCCTGCACACCATACATCAGAACTGTTGTCGGGTGGGATGGGCCCCGTCCCCTGAGGTGGTTACACCCGAGGGTGGTGCAGGACCAGCAGAGGAGGCAGCTCCAGGTTGGGTTTCAGATGTGCTGGGACCTGGTGCAGTGGTCAGATGAAGTGGAACAGGAGGATCTGCTGGGATCTGCCTACCCAAACATGCTATGGTGTTCAGGTTTGTTAAAGTGCATTGGTTAGTCATGAGCAAAAAATTTCAGTGTTAGTTATAACAGCATGCATGGGTGTTCCAAATAACCCAGAACAATAGAATTACATAGCATATGGAACACAGGCATAAATGGGATAACAGTCATTATTGTAACAGCATGCCAGAAACAGTTATGACAACAGGTTAACAACAGTGTAATTTCAACAAGGTATGTTAGTATGCAACCAATGAACTATATGAACCATAATACAACACCATGCCCAGCATATGTTTTTCAGAACAATATACATGGAAATGGAACCATACCTGTAGTATAACAATAATAATTTGTGGTGCAGATAAGGGGTGGGGGGAGAGAAAAACATTATATAACTGTATATGCTATATTTTTCACAACAGTACTGCTCAATACTCTACAGGTCTGCCCTTACTTTACATCTACATATGCCCTAAAGCTTCTGTAGCATGTACATACCTCTCTAGCTGTCAGCATGGAATGGTATGGGCCCAGCTGTAAGAACTATAGGTACATAACTACAGGGGACTTGTACATGTCAGGATAACATATATGAGTAACAAGCTGTATCTTGCACTGATGAGTGAATGTGCTACTGGCATACTTCAATTGGAATTATATCTGTGTCCAAGATTAATGGCAACAGTGATCAGTAGCTGTGACAGCATGACACTTGAGAGACATGCATCGGGCACAGTGCATGGTGTATATACCTAACCTGCTGTAATTTGTAGGCATATGTTTGGACTATCAGTACACATTCACACACGCACCTGGTATACAGCCATACCAACAGTAGAACATTTCAGTGGTCTAATTCAGTTAGAATACTACTCTACTACCTGACATTTTATTAAATGGAGTGCTATCAACTTGCTGAGCCCCGCTGTTTACACACTAGTACATCTGGACACTGTTTATTAGTATACCCTTCATACAGCAGCTACAAACATTTCTTTACCTGTAAGCCCTGTGGAGAAAATATCTGTTACAAATGCATGACAGTCTCTACAAATAGGCAAGACTACTTGTCTGTAACTATAAATATATGTTAGTTCCAGTCCCTGGATTTGAACCCTGGTCCGTGTGTGCAAAACTGAACAACATATTTATTTTTTATCACACTGAGCTACTGGGCCACTGCTGTGTGCTGCCTGACTGATTTGTGCCTAAAACTCACTTGGTTACAAAGTCTGCCCTGGTAATATCAGTAGAGTGTCACAGAAGACTGCAGTGACAGTTGCACATACATGCAAGAGATTCATTCATGACAGAGATAGTTAGTGAACTGTGTATTAATACTTCAAATGCAGGTATGCACATTTAACCGTTAGTGGATGTGAATATGTGTGATCTGTACAGACCATATCAGGGTGCTAGGTTGCATACTCAACCTATATATATATTTGCACATGCTATATTTGCAGTCTCTACCTATTACAGTCTCATACTTGCCTGCATCAGAGTACCTACATTCAGGAATAAATAGAGCTGAAATGCAAAGGTTAACAGAAGACAATCCTGAGGGGAACACACTATAATACATTACATATTACTATTCAAAGTTCAGATCATAGTGCAGAACATATATCAAATTGCATTGTATCTTCTTTTACAACTCCACATCTACACTTTAGTATAACACTTATTTATCAGCAAAACTTCACTCAGTTCATGGTGTCATAGCCATATTTGCTGTGGAGTACCTGTACAATTGTATTTCTTCAACAACAGACCAGAATAAGCACAACAGTTGGTGGGAATAACTTTATTGAGGGTGATATGACACAGTGGTTTATTAAATTCAAAGGTCTGAATGCAGTTGTACTAGATATCCTGTAGATGAATGAATGTCAGTTATTACCTTCACGGTTTCAGTCACAGTGCACTTTTTTACAAGATGATTAGTCTTATTACAGTATATATTTATGTCATTCCTACACAGTATTACTACAGTATTAGCTTTCATTCATCAGTAGTAGCTTGTTTGATGCCTTCATCTGTATTGCACAGTACCTGCCATTACTTACTTATATCAATGTGGGTCTAGAACACATTTTATTTCAGTACACTCAGAACACACTATACTTAATGGCAGTAAACAATGCATACTCTTTCTTATTTATTGTACTATGTATTGCAAGATAGATCTGAACTCACCACACTGTCAGCGCAGCCTTGCCAGGTGCCAGCTGTGGGGCTGCACATTGTGAGTCCTCTCCTCTGCAGCTGTAGGAGAAAAAACATTATGTATACCTGTCTATCACATATTCATGCTAGAATTTGGTAAAGTGATTGTTCATATGCTTACAAACTACTGGGGCATTCCTGTCTCAAGCATCTTGGATCCACTGGTCCAAGAGCACCCCCTTCTCCACTTCAGGTCATCATAATGATGATGCACCTGCTCACCAGTGTGGGTGATTCCAGTGGAACAAGTGAGGTTGCATGCCAGATGATCACAGGTCTCAGACTTGTATTGAGAGCCCTGGTACTGGCCCTGCAGCAGTCTGTCATCGTGCTGTTCAACAAGGAGACTATCCATGGCTCTGGACTCCAAAATACCCCAGCACTGTGCCCAGAAGTGCTCTCCCTCTCCAACTCCTGCCATAGTTCCTGCACCGGTTAAACTCCAACAGGTTCTGCCTGTATTCACACCTGTGTGGTTTACAAAAGGCTATTTTCCAGCCCTTTGATGCCATTGGACCATTTTAAAAATGCTAAGCTCTGCTTAGCAGTCCCCAAACCCGCTAAGCTTAGTTGAGCAGTGCTTAAAGTGGTAAATCCACTTAGCTGAGCTGAGGACTGCTTAGAATGGAAGTGCTTAGCACTGCTCAAACTGGCTAAGCGGAGGTAAGCATTGCTAAATATTGTTCAGACAGGTCCTGTTTAAGCATTGCTTAGCTTGGCTCAGCACTGCTTAGCATGGTTTAGCTAAGGGCAAACAAGAGTTTTACATGATAACATAAATATATATTGACATTAATTACTCATTATTGATACTTTATTGTTATATGTTTGTATTTTACTTTAATTACTGTACCTTGGTGTGTGACTGAACTGTATTGGATACTTTGTGTTTAACTGGGGCTTTTCACTTCATATATCCACTGACACTGGGATTCTGAACCAGCTGCACTAACCTGGTTGACAAATATCAATAACTAGGGCAAAAAAAATAGACATATAAATAGAAATGCTTTCCGATGTAAAGGCTGAAGGACCTGTCTTGGTATTTCAGCCATACACCTACTAAACACGAAGCCATGATTCTAACCATTCAGCTAACTTGGCTATGAAGATTTCAGCTCTACATTTCTAAATAGCTTTTCATTACATTTAAGCACTGCTGAGCAATGCGCTGCACCACTCAAAAATGTTCAGCTATGCTTAAACTTTAGAAACAAATAAAAGAAAAAAACAAAGAAAAAAATGTGACA
>NC_056737.1:227955780-228028280 GCF_019279795.1 Protopterus annectens
ATATATATTTATAAATATATATATATATATATATATATATATATATATATATATATATATATATATATATTTATATGTGTGATTCTGTCAGACATTGAATGTTAGAAGTGAATGCAAAATGAGTAATCTTTTTAAATGGAATGTAAAAAGACTAAAATAACAAACAAATTACCAGAAACAATATTTTTTGCAAGGGTAAGCCCCCCCCCATGCCCCTGCCCTCCCTGTTAACTAATATTCCAACCCTGAGATCATAAAACAGATGGAAAGGCAAATTCCTAAACCCCATTATATCAAGATCATGCACTAAAGCAGTCAACAGGCTGAAGAACATGGAAAAATTATGTTCAGTCTTACAAACAGCAACATCTGTGTGGTTGATGCCATTTCATTGACTAAAGCAGATGGTCAACAGGTGTGAAAGATCGACCATCCTCATACAGAGGAAAATTCCCTTTCTGTGGGGACTATGGAATGTTGGATGTAGTATATATAATTAACAGGGGGTGCAGGGGACTTGCAAAAGACTGTGCAGAACATTTGGATATTATGTGTTTTAATGGAAATACATTGATATTTTGGTTATCAACATTGCAGTCATTTGGCAAGCTGCCTTACATCCATATATCTATATCTATATCTATGTCTATGTTTGCATTAGTTTAGTGAACTGAGGTCAACTCGGAGAGTGTTGGTTACAATCTAGTGACCTTGACTCAGTGAACTTTGAAAACAGGCTTTAAACCAGGTCCTGCAGATAGGATAAGTCCAGGTCTCTTAACTCTTCATAGTTGAAGCATTGAGGTTCACTGTCTAACACTAGAAGGTTGCACGAAATGTAACTATCTTTTTGAAGATGTAGGGAGGTAGGCAGTATTCCCAGATATGATTTATATATACTTGCAAGCATTTGTTGTCCCATTTTATTGGGAACTATGATTATTTTAGCTTTGAACATTAAGCTTTAGACACAACTTATTTTTTTCTTCAAGGAAAAATTAGACTGAATTTTTCTTTATTTAATTATGATTTGTGTTCAGACCATCACTACATGGAAAAGTGTACCTCAAGGCATCTACAACCCTAGGATTCCTGGGTGCCTATTGGCTTCCAGTCCTCATCTTAATTTAGTTCCTCCCTCCTCACTTATTACAATGGACTCTTGGTTGATTTGGGTGTGCTAAAAGGGTACATGAAAATGAAAAGGAATACAAACTGCATAAAAACAAGAAAAAAGTAATCAATCTGTGTAGTATGGGGGCAGGTGGGTGGAACAGGAAAAGAGAGTGGCAAGGTGTATGGAGAAACAATGTTCACCAGGGGCCCATGGAGCCCTTTGTCTTAAGCTGGCTTTGTTGATTGTAGTCATATATCTGAGTTACATATAGCCCATAAAGTGACTGTAATGAGGTGGGAACTGTGGCAGTTTGTGGATGAATTTGACTGACACCGTTTGTTGTTTGATCATGGATAAAAGCCTTTAACATGATATACTGGACCCTCACTCCAGTCTAATTAGTCCCATCTATTCAGTTGATTCCTGCAATCCCCTCAACCCCTTGCTTTTAAGTCACCAGTCACTACTGCTGCAACCCATTTAACTCTGCCTTTGTGTGTCTAAGGGTGCAGATGAGAACAAATATATTTAATATGCAATGTTGTACAAACCATTATTTGGTAGTTTTAGATGGTGAAGCTACTGACAAAAAGTAAACAATCAACAATATCAGTGCTTGTAACTACTGACAGACAGTAACATAATATTGCCAGAAAGAACCAATCTCCCTTCTCTGTTAGTCTCTGCTTTGCAGTAACATCTTGGTGTAAATGAATCTATAATTGTGAAACCACATATCTCTGTCTGAAGTCTAGCAACAGTGCAACAATAGTCTTCTAGAAACCAATATTGGACATTATCTGGGCTAACCTGTGACATGAGGAGGTGTGTGGAGCTCACCAAGTGCTGATTGGCATTAACTTTCACCAAAAAATACATGACAGCATTTACTTGTGTAGGACAGTGTAATGGCACCCATACTTATGTAGGTCACACCCCCCCACCCAAAAAGGCTTAAGCCATAAAAGAAAAAAAAATCATCATTATCAAGATACTGCCAAAGACACAAACAACCCTCATGGGTACCTGAATGATGGCCCCTTGCCAGATAGCCAAAAATTCTAGCTTCAGTTCTTTTGGAGAGGCTTAACTGTCACCAGGCACATCCTGTTGGCATTAAGTGGCACTGACTTTTGTGAATCTCAGAACAAACTGATCTTGCCATGTACCACTGTTAGTTGACTGCATTTTTCATTAATAATACTATGCTGGTTGTTTTGGGCATTTAATAACTAAAACTCCACGCATAGACAGAGCACATTAACAAATGTGACGTGGTAATAAACTTCTTTGGTGAATTTTTGGAGGCTGCTAATTTTTTGAGTTACAACTTCGGTTAATGCTCTGGCTTTGCAGGGAGTTTTGCTTATTTAGTTTTTGGTGCAATCACTTTACTTTCAATTCCCTTGGTTTTGTTTTGGGTATTTACAAGTTAATTATAAACATTTTTTTGTTTAATCCTATATGAAAGAGTGCATTGCTGTGGGTTGTAGATGTTTGTTGTAAATCTGAATTTGGAAGTCTTATTTGTGTGATGACATATGTGAGTAAATCCATTAATGGCTGTGCTTGTACTTGGCTTGATACCCAAGATAATTTTCAGATGCAGTATGAATTTTGCTGTGGCGCATAATTTAAAAGCACAAAAGTGATGACAGGTTTAATAAAAGTATTAAATGTCTTACATGCACATCTGTTTGATACAACTGAACATTTCTGAACGAATGTGGAACCTGAAAGACAATTTAAAGCATTTCTGAAAAAGTAAAAAAGTCAAAAGAAAAATCACTTTAGGACTTACGACTCAGGGAACAGAAAAAAAATATATACATTCCTGCTTTGGGTTTGAATAGATAAAGTAATATGAATATTTGCAACAAAGGTTAAATACCCCATATCAATATGTAAAGAAAAATCAATGCTAATTTATTGGGGTTAAAAAGTCCACAATATCAGCAAAAAGCCCTCCATCTATCAAGAGCTTGTAATATTCAGAGTTGTTTGTGCTTCCATAGGGCAGCAGGCTCATTGTTTGGCTGGAACAGAATAACCAGAACAGTGGAGTTACATGTAGTTTCATAAACTGAAAAGGGTTAAAATGGCAAATAAACAGTCCTCTTCACCACCACTGGTCTGACCTTTAACCAACTTTACCATTACTAGTCCAATCATTAATCAGCTTCTCCATCACTCGTCTGACCTTTAATTGGCTTCAGCATCACTGGTCTGATATTTAATCAGCTTTACCATCGCTGGTCTGACCTTTAATCAGCTTCACCATCGCTGGTCTGACATTTAATCAGCTTTACCATCACTGGTCTGATCTTTAATCAGCTTCTCCATCGCTGGTCTGACCTTTACTCATCTTCACCATCACTGGTCTGACCTTTAATCACCTTCGCCATCGCTAATCTGACTTTTAATCAAGCAGATTAGTAACTAAAACTATTACTGCTCCTTATTCATTCAAAAAGCAAGAAAACTGTCTCCATCTCCTTCTCCTCTATACAGAATTTTACAACTGGGATGTGAAAGATACTTCTTCTGCAAACCGGATGTACTAAAAAACTTGCTCCATGGCACAGAAGCTAAAGCTGTTTTTGCAGCCCTGGATCCAAGGAGAAATCCTCCTCATGGTGATCACTTTCAACCAAATTGCCTTTTGACAAATTTGTCAAGATAATCATTGCCATGTTATAGACCAGCAATCTTAAGCTTAAAGTTCTTGGAAGAGAGGCTGCATGTTAAAACTTTTAATACAGATTGCAAAGCTTCTGTTGAAAATAACTGTACAGTTCAGCTACATTTCTAAATTGAGCTTATCTCTGACAAATAAGATGTTAGAAGGTTTACTCACTTGTATGTTGCTCACTACAGCTCCTCTGCATGAAGTAACATATTCTGCTTGGACATATACAAAAGCCTACACAACACACAAACACATACACACACACACACACACACATACACGCACACGCACACACGCACACACACATGCAACCATGCACGCACAGACACAAGAAAAATATAATATAGCCACAAGTAAGGAAGACTCTTTTAGACAATTAGATAAAATCAAAGAGAAACTAAAGTAAGATGGAAAACGTAGAAAAAGCTAAAATGAGGAATAACTAAAAACTGCTTCCGTTGGCTTTTGTTTTGTTTTGTTTTATTTATTTTATTTTAGTTCTAGTTTATTAATTTAAATGATATTTCAATGTTTCTGAATGGGTTAGAAGGACTCATTTTAGCCACAGCCAGAAAAATGCAATGTTATTATAATTATATGCATGGCTTTGAGTGTGTATGCACACACACACAATATATATATATATACATATATATATATACATATATATATATATATATATATATATATATATATCTATATATCCAGTGAAGCGCATGAAAGGTAATTGCAGTTTTTTACCACCAGATTGAAGTAAATGGCGATAAAATCCTCTGCATATTGAATTCTTTATCCCAACATGTCATGAACAAACATCATGAAAAGGGGTGGCCCAAGTACTGATCCATGTCTTAACTGGAGTAAAAGAAAACAGGACGCCTTTACAACTGTGTGTGGTTAGTGATTCGGTGAATGTAATACTGCAGCTGTAAAATTGTGTAAGAACTGAGGTCTGTTGTTTCAATGTTAAAACAGAAATTATGTTTTTAGCCATATCCAGTTTGTTATGATGGACAGCTGTGAAGTTTTTATGAGGAATGGAAAGAATGCTTAGCTGTGGAGAGTACAGAATATTCATATCAGGGACTGAAGGATAACAGAATTTATTGAACAGAAATCTGAAGATAAATGGCCGGGTAAAATGTGTTGGGACTTGAAAGAGGCAAGAGGTGTGCTGTGGATAAAGATACACAGTGATGCTGACCAGAAAGGCATTTAAAAATATATAAGTACATTTTGCTAGTCAAGATTCAGAGCTTATGTAAAGTAGTAAAAGAGGCAGTGGCAGCTATATGTGGTATAGTTCATTTGAGGAAAACATACTACTTTATTTAAAGCTCTTGGAATACTAAGAATAAGACTGTTACTGCGGTGGTGGTGCTGCGGTAGTGTTGCCTCACAGTAAGACGTTGTCCTGTTCGATTCTCAGCTAGAGTGTCTTCTGTGTGGAGAAATGTGTGAATGGGCATACCTTCGTTGAAGGTTGTGCATCAGGGCCGGCAACTTGGCACGTAAAAATCTACTGCCAATCATTAGCGGACCGGAGTTCCGCTGTGGTGACCCCTAACCGGGAAAAGCCGAAAGACACAACAACAACAACACAATGAATAAGAAACATTTAACTAAGAGTAATGTTAAAATAAAGGTTATCAGGTTACACACACAAAAAAGATCAAGTTAAACTCAAATGTATATAAATAAAGAAACCATATCAATGAATGATCTATACATAGAAATGAAAGGGTTGACTGTGATTTAGAAACAAGGCTGAGCTCTGGTATTATACAGCATATTTTTTTTTTGTCTGAAGAATTTAATTTGCCAACCTTTTTTAATATGAATGTATATGAATAACAGCATAATCTTTATTTCACTGAAGTGAAATATCAGAGGAATTAATGCACTTAAGAAGCATCACCTTATCAGCACAGAGAATTTAGGTAAACTTGTCATGATCTAACATTAGGGCAACACTGGCTTTCACCTCACAAGGGAATGAATGGGCTGCTGATGGCTCTTGCCTCTGTGAGGAATGAATAAAGTACAGAGACATTGGATGTTGATGGCTGGCTAGCAGAGGAGTTTACTAAAAAAGAGAAATATGATAGTAATTATATGCATGCAAATGTATATATGGATTAGGAAGACTTAAATCCTGTTTGCTTGACACAAGTTTACTCAAAGCAGAATTGCACATGCTTTACTGCATAGTGTAGTAATTGCACATTTGCTGTTGTTGTTCTTGTTCACTTCACATCTAAGTGATCCTACTACATCTTCTTAAGAGCATAACCTCCTGAAAAAGGAGTGAAATAGATTTTCACTGCCTGTGCTGATTGTTCTTTCACTAAGGTGCGGCAACCCTTGAGTGAGCATAAAGACTTAAGGCAGTATGGGATGTGGGGTTTGACCCCTGCAAAAATGATCTTTTGTGTTTTAGTTTCTTCATTCACTTGTATATGTCACATTCTCAAATACATGTTTTATGACAATGGGCATTAAAACTATGGGTTTCATGTTTTCTTTGCCATCCATTTGTGAAATGAGCTGATTGAAATGGAACAATCGTAGTGGATCAGTTTTAGAATTGGCTACTATGAAGACTTACCAAAGATCTGAAAATGTACCTCTTGTTAGAAGGGAGGAGTGGAAGTATGAACAAGGACACAAAGCCATTGGATTTCCATTGGACACTGGAGGAAAATGTATTATGCGTTCTTCCTTGAGGTAGAGTCATTTGTGGGCTTATGACACTCATAGAAATGAGTCCTATCCTATGCCCATTGCATGTCCTTTTGGAGTACTTACTGACCACGTGGGGATGTAGAGTTATGAAGAAATACCTGTGTAACTGTGCATATGATGGTTCCAGTCTTGGTTCACTCAGTCCTTGCTTCAGGAAAGAATGAGCTGTAGAGCTGTCACTGGGGAAACAAATGGAGCAATTCGGACAGTCTGGGGGAGGGAGATCTGATGTTCAGAGAAGGATGGTGAATAAAGAGACCAAAAAAAGTCTCAACATTGTGGAAGTGACAAACATTTTGGAAATCATAGGGGAAAGAGTTGTCGAACCTAAATGGTCTATTTGAAGTTTATATGAAAACATATGAAAGTGGTTATAATAGAAGAAGCAGAGGATCTGCACAGCCAGTGAGGAGCAATGAACCTTGTAATAATTAATGCATGAGATTAGGGATACAATGGTTGAAATGTTACAGCAATTTGAACAACCTGGGAAGCACTTGATCAAAATGACGGATTATACAAGACAGTGAAATTTAAAACAGTTACAACAGGATAAACACCAGATGGAATCTTCTATTAGCCAGTAAAAACAATTGATTAAGCTTAATTAGCATAATAGCATACTTCCTAAGAACTCTTGTTTTTTTCAGACATTCAGATGTATTATACATTTTGAAAAGAAAACTAGAAGACCATCTGCAAAAATAAACAAATAAATAATACTTGATTACACAGGAGAGCTTTTCCTACCAGACTGACTAGCATTCTATGAATCCAACCACTTCCATTTAAACAGATGTTGGACTATCCTAACCATTTTTTTGCAATCTGATTTTTTATTAGCATTTTTTTTAAAGACATAAGTACATAAACAAATATAAGTCACACAATGCAAATAGGTTCAGAACAAAAAAGTGAAAAATCATACATTCTGCTTAGGAACAAGTATAGTCAGTTCTGATACAGTAAAAAGAAAAAAATTAACCTTCTTTAACAAGTGAGTAGGATATTAGCTAACATAGATGTACAAAAATTTACTGACAGGTAATTATTTATGCAGGTGTGTGAAGGTGTATTACTACGCCTAAAACCCATTTGATTTAACTATATACAATATATACATACGACTGTCACTTAATGAATGGATGTTAGTATAAAAAAGTTAGAATATAGTGCCTGCACAAGTGTAGGAGATGATATCGTAGGAGGTCATGATAGTTGTAATCATTCAAGGGTTCTGTTAGAGATAGCTATTAAAGAGAGAAGGTATTTACCACAGAATTAGCATTCCACATGAACAAGGTGAGTTAGAGACAAGGGGATTAAGATGAGGCCCGAGGGACTGAGAGGAGGGATGAAGGTCTACCTAAGTAGGATGTTGATTGAGAGCATCTAGGAGTTTATTCCAATACCTCTGGAAGTAGCTTAATTTCTTTTTGCTTGTTGTCTTTAGTTTACTTTCCAAAACATATTTAACAGCCATCAATTGGAAGTCCTTCCAGGACATTTTGGCTCTGTCTAGCCAGTTTAAAGTAATGTAAGTTTTGAGTAGCACACACAATGTCACAGTAATATGTTTAGTTTCAGATTTAAATGAACCTGGGTAAATATTTAATAACGCTATTTCCCAAGATAGAGTTGATTTCATATATCCCATTTTCTCCAGTCATGCTCTTAAGGAGCACCAAAGTTTATACACGTTTTTACAGGACCAGAAAATGTGGCGTATGTCTGCAACAGAAGTAGGACAAGTTGGGCATAGAGGTGAGGTGTTTGGGTTAATTTTATTTAGAAAAGATGGTGTGTGATAGGCGTTATTGTTTATCATAAACTGGGTATAAATTAGTTTTTTGAATGGGGTTAATTTTATTGTTGCATCAGTTGCATCAAGTTTTTGGCTAAGTGCAATTTCCCTGTTTTGTCCATCCCAGTATTTAGAGAATAATATACTGTCTTGGTGTTTTATTTTTGTTACTAGTCTATAGACCTTGGATGACATTTTAGACCTTGATAAAAGTTGGGTTATTAGTGTCTAGTAAAGTTGGTATTCCGGTGGGGAGACTGACCTCATGTTAGTGACCAAAGAAATTAGGTAAAGTATTTTTTTAATGATTATATAGTATTTTTTATTCACTGCCAAAGAGGATATAATGTCATTAAATGGTAAGTCTTTGACTGTATAGAAGTCCCAAACTGTACAGTTCCTAATGAGAGGGTAACTATCAAGATTTAGCATGTCATTACCCAATTTGAAATTTGGATTAAGCTGAATTGGTTGGGCCATCGCTAGAGAGTGTCGCAAGCCAAGGGATGTCATCAGTGTTTGAAACCCATTGATACTTTTTTATTAATATAGGGTGAATTTTATGTTCTTTAAGAGTTTTATTGTTAAGAAAGAGAATTCCTCTAGGATTGAGATTGGACGCTTTTATATGTGCATTATAAATTTTTATCCATAAGGGATTCCAGTCCTTGTTTGATTGTTGGAAGTTAGCAATGTGTGTAATACGACTGGCAATAATTATATGGTAATATGTTAGAAAGTCCGGAAGGGCCAGACCCCCTCTATCTTTGGGAAGTGTAAGTTCGTTGTAGCTGATTCTAACATTTTTGCGGTGCCACATAAATTTCCCCAGCGTGACATTTACTTTTGAGAAAAAAGTGTTCAGAATGTTTAGGTTAAGGGCAGAGAATTGAAAAAGAACTTTGGGGAGAATATTCATTTTTATAATAGCTACTTTTGAGAGAAGAGATAGGTTTAGACTCTTCCATCTTGTGAGAGCTTCAGTGACTTTAGACAATGTTTTGTATATCCTAACCTTTTTTGTCAGTATGATCTATCTTACTTTTCATTTAAACTTTACTTTTCTGTAGTTTAATCGTGTGTACCTACTGTACAATGAATTTCTGAAAATTCCTTTCTGAACATACAATGCACTTAAGAAACCCAGCATCCACATTTTCATATCTGTGACTTAAAAGTTTAAACCCATTTCTCTCTGAAACAACTGCAATAGTGTCATTACTATTTTATGATTAGCTGATATCTTTCCAGGTAACATCACTATGAATCTTCTTCTCTTCTTCTTCTCTTTCGGCTGTTCCCATTAGGGGTTGCCACAGTGGATCATCTGTTTCCATTTCTTCCTGTCCTCTGCATATTGCTCAGTCACACCAACCGCCTGCATGTTCATAGGTTCATAGGTTCATAGGTTTATACTAGGCTACCTGCCCTAAGGCATTTATAAGCCTAGCCCAAAGTTTTGTGGCTTACGCCACCCCTTATATGAAAAAATACTGTACCCATTAGTTTGTTGTGCCTCTGTCCAGCAGTGACACAGAGATGATTCCTGGGGTAAACCTACAATCTCCCATCCACAGGTCAAGATTTCTTTTGAACAGAGCCAGCGAGGTGCTCTGCTTCACATGGACCGGGATTTTATTCCACAGCATAGGGAGTCTCTGAGTGATAAATCTATCCCTCCAGCATGTCCTATTTATATCCGTGCTAAGGTTTAAGTCGCTTGCTCTAGTGGTTTTGTTGGATTTGGATTTTTTGAGGTGGAGCATGTCCATTAATTCCGGGTTGGACATGGCCTTGTATGTCAGGCACATGTCACCTCTGAGCAGACGGTATGCGACTGAATAGAGCTGGAGTTTCTTCAATCTGGCAGCATATGACAGATTTTGGAGTCCCTTTATCCTTTTGGTGAGGAACTTTTGGGGTCTCTCCAATTTCTGCAGATGTTGGGTGAGATACATCCCGAATGGGGCATTGTACTCGATCATTGGTCTGATAAGTGAAGAGTACAGGGGAACAATGACCTCACTAGATCTGGATGTGAATCCCTTCATGATCAGGTGGGCAATGTAGAAGGTCTTTCTAACCACTTTAGCAATGTGAGTGTCAAAAGAAAGGCCACTGTCAACCTGGGTCCCCAGGTCCCTGATAACCTCTTCTGTGCTTAGTGGATTGCCACCTATATGGTAGCTTGGGGTTACCTTGTTTTTCCTGAAGGGTATGACTATACATTTTTTGGCGTTTAACTTCAGGCCATGGCTCTGGTACCAGCTATCTGTTTCCGTGAGTCCCTTCTGAAGGATATCCGTGTCCGATGCACTTTCCACTATGGCGCCCAGTTTGCAGTTGTCTGCAAACTTTGTCAGCCAAAGTCCACCCATGTTGGCCTGTACTTCTGAGAAGTAGATGCCGAACAATAGGGGGCCAAGGACCGAGCCCTGTGGGACACCACTTGTGACCAGCTTGGAGTCTGACATAGCGCCAGCAACTCTAACCCTGTGGGTTCTGTCCTTAAGCCAGTTTGCAACCCATCTTGTGACATATGGGTTTACATTTAAGCTGGTAAGTTTTTCTACAATACTCGAGTGGGGTATTGTGTCGAAAGCCTGTGCAAGGTCAAGGTAGGCTGTATGGACTGCCTTTCCCTCATCAATGGCCTTGGTGACTGTTTCGAAGAAGTTGACCAAGTTCAAAAGGCATGATCTGCCCTTGACGAAGCCAAACTGGGTCGGGTCCAATGTCTGCAAGTCCCCTATATCTTTGTTTATGAGCTCCATTATGATCCTCTCCATAGCTTTGCAGACTAGACTTGTTAAGCTTATGGGGCGGTAATTACCAGGGTCCGTAGAGGCACCGCCTTTGTGGAGTGGGACCACAGTTACCGTACGCCACTCCTTGGGCACGTATCCTGTGGTAAGGCTGAGATTAAACAGCTGCCTTATGTGCGGGTTTAATTCCTCATTCAGCTCGTGTAGCACACAGCCGGGGACACCATCCGGTCCCATTGATGCTGTGTTTTTAGCTTTAGAGAGAGCAGCTTTCACCTGCGCATTTGAGATGTCTGAGTGGCTACACTCCGCTGGGATAGTTATCTCTCCTTTAGGGGAGAGGGGTGAAGTTTGCACTGAACCTGTCTGCCAGTATGTTGGCAATGTCTGTGGGTTCAGTGATTTTTGTATCATTTTGGACTAATTCTGAGCATATCTGGGAGTTTCCACCCAGGTTCCTAACATAGCTGAAAAAGGCCTTATGATTGTCCTTTGAATCCATGGCAATTTTTCTCTCAAAATTGGTCTTAGTTGATTTTATGAGTGCTCGTATTTTTTTACTAATAATGATCAGGGGTGACTTCCCTTTTATGGATTTTGTTCTATCATGTAATAGCTTTCTGCTCTTATTGTAAAGTTTGTTAATGGCTGGGGTCCACTAGACTGGACGTTTACCCTTTGTGGAAAGAGTCTTGGTTTTATTTGGGATTGCCTGATCCATGCAGTCCTGGAGGTGTTCATAGAAGGTATTTGTAAGGGCTTCCGCAGCTTGGGTTGTGGTTTCCACTGGCTCAGGGGCCTTGAAGGATACCACACCAGTCTTAAGTAGTGTGAAGTTTGCTTTAGAGAAGTTCTTCACTGTGGTCTTTTTTGTTTGGGGTGGGGGCGGGATGTGGATTTCCAGTGAGATTAGTTTATGATCAGATCTCACCAATGAGGGATATACTTCCGGTGTGGAGCAATTTGTCCCCATGTTTGTGATAATGAGATCCAGTATATTTTCTCCTCTCGTGGGAACAGTGACTAGCTGTTCCATGGCATTTGAATTTATGAACTCCAGGAACCGTTGGGCTAGAAAGTTAGGGCTTGAGTAATGTTCCCAGTCTATATTCGGGTAGTTGAAGTCACCCAATATGATGGTGTTTGGAGATACATTTATACCCTCCAGTGTCTTCAGGAAGGCTGTGTGGGGTTCTTGAGTTTGAAAGGGTGGCCTGTAGCATGCTGCAATTTGTAGAGCAGTTTTGCCTATGGTTAGTTGCACCTGGATGGTTTCCGAAGCTTCGTGCATTGCCACCAACCTGGAGGTGTGGGTATCCTTTATGAATATGGATACACCCCCCCTTTTGTGGTGTGGTCCGGGTTTTGGGGCCAGAACGCATGATATGTGGTAAAACCTAATAGTGCCGGGGTGCTCTCAGGAGCCTTGAACCAGGTTTCAGTTACAGCACAGACATCGATGTTCTCCATACTGAGAAGGGCCTCGAGTGCGTGCATTTTGAGATTTAGACTTCTGGCATTGAGCAGCATTACCCTCAGTTTCTTCCCATTTTTGTTTTCTAGGGTGGTAGGTTTAGAATTTGAGCCTTGCCTAAAAAAGGCACTATGGGGTGGCAAGAGCCTTAGCCAATATCCGGAATCCCAGGGGTGACAGGTGCAAGCCGTCCCTTGCGAAGCAGTGTGGCTTGTCAAGCATGTCATCCCAGGCAGACAGACACTGGATCCCCTTTGAATGACACCAGACATTAAGCCAATTGTTAAAACTGATCATCCTGTCTCTATATTGTGGCATCATTCTTGGTGAAGGAAGGATACTGCTCAGGGTCAGGGTCATACCTGCCTGGGCTACATAATCAGAGAGCTCCTCTATGTCTCTTTTCATGTAGTCCAGGGAGGTACATCTCAGGTCGTTCACACCAGCATGGACAATGACTGTGTCATATTTGTACTTGCCGTGGAGTGACCCGAGTGCTTGTGTTATGTGGCGGATTCTAGCGCCCGATAGGCAGCTTACTGTGACCCTCTCCTTGTTCAGCCTGGTGAGTGGGACGTCAGTGTGTCTGACTATGAAGTCACCTATGACAAGTATGTTTGGTGTTGTATTTGGCCTTAAGGGCTGTGACTGCTTTGCACATTGATTTTGTGGTTTATGTGTTGCTTGTGGGGTGTCTTGAGGTAGCAGTTGTTTGGGTGTCTGCTTTGGAGGCCTCTGCTGTTTAGGTAAATTTTTACTCAGAGCCTCAGAGTATGTCTTTGTGTGTTTATGTGTTTGATTCAGTGGTGTGGTAGCATTATGTGAGGCTGGTTTTGTGGTGTGTGTAGTTGCCTTCTCCTCCTGTCTGGTCTTGCCAGTCCTGAGTTGAGAGAGCTCAGCCTCCAGTTTGGCTAAATAGCTGCATCTCTCGCAAGTATTTGTGTTATGTGGGAGGAGGAGAGGGTTGTCTGTGTACATGAGGCAGTTATAACATTGCCTCAAGATTCCCAGATTCACCAGCTGGACCGGAGAGGAGATTGACAACTGACCTTTGGACATGCTAGAATAATATTGGGAATTCCTTAATAATTGAAAACAAGGGCCAGTGGGGAGTGAGGGTGTAGTGCTTTTAATTTTTAGTGCTGACTTATATAATTGCTTTAGTGAGCAAGTGCCAGGTAACTTGAGTGCAATGTGTTACAAGTAACTAAATGCAAAAACGACAAACAGTAACTTTCTTTCAAGTGAAGCAAGGAAATAAGTACAGTAAGCAATGCAGATATCACTAGTGATCCACAGAAGCGCTGAGAAGCCGCGTATTAGGTGGAATTAGCGTTCCAGGAAATAACAAGCAAACAAACAACAAGCATATAAACAAAGCTAGATTCAGCAGGCCTGGATCTAGTCTATGCTACAGCAAACAAGGTGTACCAATTTCAGTAAGATACAGTTCAAATATTCAGGCACTATAAACCTTTAATCAGAAATTCCCAGCTCAGAATGGCAGAGTCCAGCCTCTTCTCCCACAAGAGTGCAGACCACGAACCTTCTTAATGTAAAATAACTGGCCTGAAGCCCAAGTGCTTAAACCAGAACTAATACACTTGGACACTGGGCTCTCAATCAGCAGTTCCCAACTTAGAAGGATGAAAGCTACCTGTCCTGCCACCACAGTGCTTGCCACAAACCTTCCTAATGTAAAACAACTGGTCCTCTCTTACCATGTCCATAAACCTTATCTTTGGCCTTCCTCTTTTCCTCTTACCTGGCAGCTCCATCCTTAGCATCCTTGTCCTAATATACACATTATCCCTCCTCAGCACATGTCCAAACCAATGCAATCTCGCCTCTCTGACTTTGTCTCCAAAATGTCCAACCTGAGCTCACCATCTAATATACTGATTCCTAATCCTGTCCATCCTTGTCACACCCAATGCAAATCTTAACATCTTTAACTCTGCTACTTCCAGCTCTGACTCCTGCCTTTTTGTCAATGCCACCGTCTCCAACCCATACAACATAGCTGGTCTCACTACCCTCTTGTAGACCTTCCCTTTCATTCTTACTGGTACCCGTCTGTCACAAGTCATTCCTGACACTCTTCTCCACCCATTCCACCCTGCCTGTACTCTCTTCTTTACCTCTCTTCCACATTCCATTACTCTGAAATATTGATCCCAAGTATTTAAACTCATCCACCTTTGCCACCTCTACTCCCTACATCCTTACCATTCCTCTATCTTCTTTTTCATTCACACACACATATTCTGTCTTAGTCCTGCTGACCTTCATTCCTCTTCTCTCTAGAGCATATCTCCACCTCTCCAGGGTCTCCTCAACCTGATCCCTTCTCTCACTACAGATCCAATGTCATCTGCAAACATCATAGTCCACGGGGACTCCTGTCTGATCTCGTCGGTCAACCTGTCCATCACCATTGCAAATAAGAAAGGAATCAGAGCTGATCCTTGATGTAATCTCACCTCCATTTTAAACAGATCTGTCACTCTTACTGCAGACTTCACCACTGTCACACTACCCTCGTACATATCCTGTATCACTCTTACATATTTCTCTGCCACTCCTGACTTCCTCATACAATACCACAGCTCCTCTCTAGGCACCCTATCATATGCTTTCTCCAAGTCCATGAAGACACAATGCAACTCCTTCTGACCTTCCCTATATTTCTCCATCAACAGTCTCAGAGGAAACATCGCATCTGCTGTGCTCTTACCCGGCATGAAATCATACTGCTAATCGCTAATCATCACCTCCCTTCTTAACCTAGCTTCCACTACTCTTTCCCATAACTTCAAGCTGTGACTGATTAGTTTTATCCCTCTGTAGTTACTACAACTCTGCACATCACCCTTATTCTTAAAAATAGGTACCAAATCACTTTTTCTCCACTCCTCAGGCATCCTCTGACTTTCCAAGATTTCATTAAACAATCTGGTTAAGCACTCCACTGCCATTTCTCCTAAGCACCTCCATGCTTCCACTGGTATGTCACCAACAGCCTTTCCATTCTTCATTCTCTTCATAGCTGTCCGTACTTCCTCCTTGCTAATCTGTTTCACTTCCTGATTCACTATCCCTACATCATCCAACCTTCTCTCTCTCTCTCTCTCTCATTCTCTTCATTCATCAGCCCCTCAAAGTACTCTTTCCATCTACTCAACACACTCTCCATGCTTGTGAGCACGTTTCCCTCACTATCCTTTATCACCCTTACCTGCCGCACCAGTAACAACAGTAACAACACTATGAGTATAACCACGAAATATAGAGCTACATCTCTGGGTTCCATTATTCTTGACTGGCAGTTGTTATCATCAGCTGCAGCTATTTTGGAAAAAAAAAAGGTAATCAGGTTAAGGATCACACAAATGTTTCTTCTTTAGATTTCAGATAATGCTTACAAATATTTTCTTTATTTTTTTCAGTTGTTAAATGCACTCTTCCCCATTAGGTGGTCTTTGGTGTTCATATGTGGCCTAAACAGTATAATGTAGCACTTAGGAGCAAATATACAAAGCAGCAATCCTGCTCCAGAGGATTCAATGGCAAATATTTCCACAGCCACCATATACTTGCCTTGTGTGCTTAGATATGCTGGAATGAATGACATCCACAAACTAACAAATACCAGCATACTGAATGTGATAAATTTAGCCTCATTAAAGCTGTCTGGGAGCTTCCTGGACAAAAATGCAACTACAAGGCTTACAGCAGCTAAAAGGCCCAGAAAAGCCAGCATGCACCAAAATGCTACAGATGATCCTTCATTACACTCTATAATAATCTTTCCTGTTACAGAAGTTATATTTTCATTGAGAAAAGGAGGAGACACAATTAACCAAGACACACATATTATTATCTGAACCGATATACATAGCATAACTACAATTTTTGGTAGCTTGGTTCCTGTCCATTTGTGCAGGTTGCTGTTTGGCTTGTTAGCAGTGAAGGCAATGATCACTACAACAGTTTTGGCTAATATGCAAGAGATCGACAATGTAAAAATTATGCCAAATGCGCACTGGCGTAGCATACATGTCACACGTGTGGGTTGGCCAATGAAAATAAATGAACAGAGGAAGCAGATCATGAGACTGAATAGAAGCAAATAGCTAAGTTCCCGGTTGTTGGCTTTGACAACTGGTGTGTGATGGCACTTTATAAAGACTGTTAGAACAACAACAGCAACTATTTCTAGAAATATAGAGACTGCTGTTAGTGCTTGACCAAGTCTTTCATCATAGGAGAGGAATTCGGTTACTTTCTTTATGCACTTGTCCTGTCTATCATTGGGCCAACCATCTTTAGGACACTTCACACATGTAACAGAATCTAAAAAGAATAAAATAAATGGAAGAGAAAAGTTCAAATGCATGTCAAATATTTTATGCACTGTTTTAAGTGAAACACTATTTTCCTTACATATTACTAGCAATTAAATGTTATCAAACAAGTCTTTCTTCTAGTTAAACAAATAAATAGAACAATATATTAGACCCCTTTCAGGAATTTTACAATGACTTTTGTAAAAAAATAAAAACAATTCATTATCTACAAAAGAATAAATTAGTAAAACTAATCTGAATATTCAATTACCAGATAATAACACTAACGTTTTAAGTCAAAGATAAGTCATTATGGACTAAGAAGTAAACTAAACTAAAATGAAAATAAAGAGTTAATTGCATAATAGAAGAAATGCATAGATATAACCCTGGGGAAGCTATGCTGTCAATTTTTATTACATAAATTTACTTTGATTTTTTTAACAACAGAAAACTTATAGAAACATAATTTAGATATGACAGTTTTTAAACCTATATAATTCATATAGCCCAATACCCAAATAAATATGATCAAAATATTCATGACTATATTAACAAATAAATTAACATATAACAAATAAATTAAAGCTTATGCCAAAGTTGACCCATTCTGATCCGAAAGAGTTTATACAAAAATACAAACTCAGTTTTATTTAAAACATGTTAATAACAGCAAATATATACCATTGAATGTTTTTCATATAATTATATCACCAGTATCATGATTATATTGTGTTTCTATGTTGACTATTCATTTGCATCTGGTGAATGTTTTTTTCTCACTACTGCATGGTCAGACAGTCATTGTGTTTTCTCATTATTTTACACTTGTACAATTCATCACGCTATGTATATATGTATGTTACTTTCTCTGTATTGTGTGTGGCATCCCTGCTCTCACCCATGGCCTGTGCTGAAAAGAGGTATTCCACCCAGTTGGACTCTCCCAGTCAACAAAAGTAATAAATAAATATAATGAAAACATTTGGCTCATTTTGTTGACAATATTTATTTTTTAGTTGCAGGTAATACAATTGCTGAGCACTTATGTTAATATACTAAAGCTGTTTCATGAATTGTACATAATATATGTTAAAATAGGCACATGCATGTTTTAAAGAACAGTACCAAAAAGAACAACACAAAGTTGTCTGCTACCTCCAAAATTGTTTATAATACGTAGAGAACCATTAGCAAACATGATAAAATTAGCAAATGAAAAAAGGGTTATAACGTATATAATGATATATAAGAAAAATTGTCTCTTGAAACAGCAAATGCTCAAATGAGTGAAACAAAAAAGATCACTCTTTTTAGAATGAAACAAAAAACCCCCCACTATTTTATGCAAGGGACAACCACCTCCATGTCACCCCACCCCCGCAAAATATATATATATCTATATCGATATATCTATATATATTCAAAATATATTCATCTGGAGCATTTCTTCCCAGGCCTCCACTGAAAATGGGCTCAGTAGCACTTTCCCAGTAAGCGAATGTAAAATAAAGAAAAAATAAATTAAAAGGGAAAATATCTATATCTATATATATATATATATATATATATATATATATATCTGTATATAAATATATATATATATATATATATATATATATATATATATATATATATATATATATCTGGGTCTATTTTATTTGGTTGACTCACATTTGGTCGAAAATTATTTCAGGCAGCACACTTCACTGAAAGCTCACTTCACTGAAAGCTCATTTGGTCGAATCACATTTGGTCAAAAATGAAATATAGCCCCTTCCCCACTGCAGTGTGACCCTGGAGTGAGAATATTAATTAAGAGGGGTGTGGGGGCACAGACCCCTACAATGGAGGGTGTGGGGGGCATAGCCCCGCACATAATTGTAGTCTATACACTGTTATATGAAGATGTATCCATTAAAAAGTTATTCATATATACATGTTCAGTAAAAACTATTTGTAAAATGTGAGGACTCAAGCTTGCCCCATATGAGCCCACTTTAAAATATTAATGATTCTTAGAGATGTGCACAATTTCACTTTCTTTTCAAACATAAGATTTTTGCTCACTTTCCCAACTAACATTAAAAAAGAAAACACATCACTCCATATATTTTCCTTTTATACCTAACAAATTATTTTCAGTGGTTCACATACAACTATAAAAAGATGTTATATAACAGTGTGTATAGCAACTAAAGGTGAAACGTATAGAATATGTACAGAGCTGATGTTGTATACATTACTTAAGACAGTTACAGGCATTCTAGTTTATATGGGCAGCAAAGTTTCTGGAAGATGTTCACAAAACATTTATCTGTTAAGTGCACACTGAGATCCAATACATTGCTGAGAGTGTACTTAGTTGAGTGGACAGTTTGTATGCCTGACTATACCATTGACCATCTTATCATCACTAGTTGGACATCAATAAGTTCTGTGATTTAAGCTAGACTCCTATGACTTCTAAAACAAAACAAAGACCGATTAGAAATTACAAGTTACTACCCAATTGCATTTTAACTTAAGAATATAAACATTTTGTCATGGATAAAAAAATAGTTATGAAATAACATATTGCTTCCTCTAATAGTATGATTTTAGAAAAACAAACATGCATCTTCTCCAAAGACTTATATAACAGTTCAGCTGCATGCATTTTCTCTAAAGACGTATATAACAATTCAAAAATGTAATATAATAAGACTCAAGCAAAAGCTTTCTTTGTATGAAGCCAATGCTGTAAAAAAATTCTTTTACTTTTGAAATATTATCATAGTCCTTAGAAGTAGCTATATAACATTTCCAACTTTTAGACAAATTCAGAGGCATTTACATATCTGAATTGTCACAAGTCGCTTTTTAATTCTGTGTAATGGAGTTTCCTCAATGCTGTTTTATGAATCTTTTATTTTTCATCTTAATGGACAAGCCTTTGCTGGGCTTGATCTATTTTAATATAGCTATTTAAGTAAGTCAGCTTAGCAATGATTAAAAAAAGTAGTATATATATATATATATATATATATATATATATATATATATATATATATATGTGTGTATATATAACTGGGGATTTATTATTTTTACATCGCAAAGGGGAAATATTTATTTCAGACTAATTACAGATGATTCATATACTTTACAGCTTACCTGGACACCAAATAAATCTAAATAAGTCTGTATCACTGGATATTTTCCTAAAAGTTCATTCATTCTGTAACTATCCTTTTAATACAATTCAGGGTCACCAGGAAACCAAAGCCTGTACTGGCACTAAGTGCAAGACAGAGAACCTATTTATGGGTGGTGGACCAGACCATCATAGGACAAACACACACACACACACACACACACACACACACACACACACACACACACACACGCACGCACACGCACATGCACACACAAACGCACACACACACACACACACACACACACACACACACACACACACACACACACACACAAAAATACTTATACATGGCACACACTTCTGTGGACAGTTCGGTGGATCATGCTTTCACCTTTGGCATACAGTTGAAATGTGGGAAAAAACTGAAGCATCCAACAAAAATTCCTCACGGACACAGAGAAGATGAGTAAATACCACACAGAAGGTACTCCAGCCAAGACCAAAACTGTAGAACCAAGTACCATGAGACAGCAGTATTAACTGCTACAACATCCCAGAGACTGCATCACTTGCTCTTCTGGTATGACTGCCTCCATCCCTAGGTGTGGGCTTTCCTATGCTTGTGACAAATGCTTTTCTTGCTCCACTGTGGGGTCACCCCATCAAGTCAGCTGCTCTGAGTTCCACAGTCCTATCACCTGTGGATATACTTAGCTATAGCCATTCAAGGGTTTATGGAGACTGACCATCTATGACCTACCCAAATTGGAGGCCGCAGCAACTTTCTACAGGGCTACACCATCTGTCAGTTTCAGAACTTGAGGCATCCTGCCATGGTCCACCTAACCATTGTACGTGCCATGGAATTTCCACCCAGCCCATGAAGGATGTGATCCCTGACTTCCCCAATCCTCTAGTCATGCAATTTTATTCTGTGTTTGCAATGCCATGGCAGAGAGTTGTGGACCAGATGTCACCTCTTTGCCAGTACCAATATACATTGTTCCTGCCTCTGGCTCATATGCGGCATCACCAATGCTGGGTTTTCTAACTCCTCAAATGACCCTTCCTCTCCCACTGCCACAAGTCTGTCCTGAAATAGTATAATGATCCAGCTGTGTAATTGTTTTCATAGCACCATGTTGTGCAGAATGATGGGAGAGCTAGCTGGGGGGGGGGTGAAGTTTTTTTTTTTTTTTTTTGCTCTTCACTTAAGTGCTGAGAGGGTGGGAGCACTGGCTTGTGGCATCAGCCAAGGGTGCTGAGAACCAGCTATGCTCCTGCATACTGAAGTCTAAATCCAACTGTGTTCTGGTAGTAGAAGCTAAATTTTATAAGTATGATGATGCTTCATGTCTGTGACAGCGCAGTGCTGTACACCATCTCCATTGTGGTATGCAGATGGAGCGGGCAATCAGGTATGGTTCCACTGCATATTTTATGTTATTTATTTACTTGCTTGATTTTATTTTTCTTTACTGGTAGAATACTTGATCAGAAATTAACAGTTGCAGGTACAGCCTGGTTTGCATATTACAACAAGAGTAAAACAAAGAACGCAGTGGTGTGAGATGGTAGGTAACATTATGTAACACATAAGAAGACGAAATAACAGGTTGGTGCTAAAATCAATATACATTGTTAAGAAGGAGATGTAAACCTTACATAACAGAGTCAGAAAGATGTTTTATGACAATAAATGGAAAAAAAAGTAATCTGCAACATCCAATAATGGACAACATTAAGTATGTCCTGCCAACTGCTACCATGGGAACAACTGGGGGCCAAAATAAAGCTCCTATTCAATCTTCTGCAGTGCTACATCATCTCTCAGACAGGATGCCTCAAGTTCTGAAACTGCAGGGCCACATGGTACACCTGTGGTGAACATGCCATTGGAACACCAACTCATCATCATCATCATCAACCTCCCTTTTTCCATTTTCTACATGGGGTCAGGGTGCAGTGTCACTTGTCACCAGCTCTCCTAATTCAATTCCATTCTCTTACTTTCTTCAGCACCCATGCCTGACTGTTGCAGGTCATCTCTCATGCAATCTATCCACCTCTTTGCTTGATGACCTCATTTCCGCTTGCCTTCTTCTTGTCTGTCCCAAATCTTCTTCACCAGATTGCATTCTGCTTTCCTGCACTTGTGTCCAAACCACCATAATCTGTTCTCTTTGACCTTTGCTGTAAGTGGAGCTATTTTGCCTTTTGCTCTTATGTCCTCATTTCTTCATCCCACAGTGTGCAATCTATCAGTCATCTCAGTTACTTCATCTCCATCACGTCTAGCTTCCTCAACTGCTGTGTCTTTACTGCCCAGGTTTCTGTAGCACCCAGTAGTAGTTGTTGCAACACTGCTTTGTATACCTAACTTTTCAGCTTCTTTGGTAGTCTTCTGTCATACACCATTCCTGACACTCTGTGCCAGTTGGCTGCAGCCCTTCTGATTCTAGCTTTGACCTCCTCATTCACACTTCTCTTGTCCTCCACCAACCCTCTCAGATGCTTGAAGCTGTTAACATTTTCCATTTTCCCCATTTGCTGCCATTACAACTGTCTTATCTGTACTCAGGTTCATCCTATGTGCCTTCAGTTTTCCATTCCATTCCCCTAACATTGCTGACGTTCTTGCTCAGAGTCTGCTTGTAATGCCATTTTGTCTGCATACAGCAGCTTTGTTTACCTGTCCCCTCTGACCTGTTTGCTAATGCCATCTCCAGTATAAACAGCAGTAGGCTCAGAGCTGAACCCTGTTACACACCCACTCCTACTGGGAACCCCTCTGTAACACTAAACACTGTTCATACTTGAGTCAATGGGTCCTTGTATATAGTTTGCACTAAGTCTACCAATGTTTCTGGGCATAGATCCCCCATCAGACTGCCTAAATCTGCTTTTTAAGGCCTTGTCACGTGCTTTCTCCGAGTCTAGGAAGGCCAGTTTTACTCTTTCCTCATTTCTAGCTTCTTCTCAACTACTGACTACCAATCAGATGCACCTACAATTAGTGTCTGCAGCCCAGAGATATCTGGTGAACAGACAGGCAGTGGTGTTCTACTGAATATAGTATGCACACTATTTTGACACTATGCAATAGTACTGGAAAAGGGTACTACTAACTTGGTGCATTTACCATGTACACACATGGAGTGATCACCAGACCAGTTCCCACATCCAAGCCACAGCCATGTATGGAGGGGTTTCTCACCTCCCTCATACAGGAAGTCCAGATTCCTCCACTTTGTGATGTGCCTCTGTGTTGGTGTAAACTTGTCCACACCAATATCTCCCCTTGGTCTTGGCATGCAATGTCATATAGGTGACCCTGTTTTCTACATGTACTACAGCACTATTTTGCCCTCATATAGCACAACTTGCTGCCACACATAGTCCTGGAATGTCTTGCCTGCAAAACCCTTGTTAAGGATATGCATACCATGTGTGTTTAGGGCCTGAAGTAGCTCCTCTGTCTCCATTATGATAAACTTTTCCATATACTGCTTGTCCTTCATTTGCACAACAGGACTTGTATACCTGTGGGCAACACAAGTAGAGGACTGCTTAACTATACATGGCTGTCTTTGGATAACACCAGTGGTCTCAGCACTGTCATCCTGCCTCCATTTGTCATCTACAAACTCATGTACGTCTATGCTGTCAACATATATAGTCTGTGCCACACTGTAGGCAGCAGTGGGCATGGTACCACTTCCCACAATCTTAGAGCACCACAGTGACAGTTCATGGGGTGACATCTGTGTAAGAGGACTTGTATACACTGTGGCAGGCCCAGTGGTATGCTTGAAGACAGTTTAATGTGGTAAGGTGAGTTCCCATAAGAGTATGACATTAATCTGCCATGCATTTTTGCTCTGGAGCTTGACAGGGTAAATCCACCCATAGGAGGACATTAATTTGGTGTTCCCTTGTACTGTGTAGCCTTGTAGGCTGAGCACCGCACACCAAGACAATAACTTCACATGCCCTTGTGTTCCTTTATCTCACACATTCCACTGCCAATTTCTGGACCCATTGCTTCCATGCACTATCTGTGCAGTCCTGTGGTCAATTATCAGTTTTCTTGTATGTTTTCAGAGTGCCAATATGGCAATTTAAAAAGCCATTTTTGTCTAACATCAAATACTAAAGAAATACTAATCTCATGATCCTGAATCATACCTTAACTTAAGAATGAGGTTCATTCCCATCACAGTATTAGAAACTAAAAACATATGGAGAAATTAAAAAAAGTGTAAAATCAATGTAAACCTTTATACAGTTATGTATTCCAATTCCAATATATCTTATAATAGTGCAGCTTCCCACACTATAGCAAAAAAGGGGAATTTACCATGCCAAAATAGACATTGTAGTGCAGTGGCCATGCTAATGATTTAATGTAAATGTTTGTGGATCACTGTCATAACATGATGTGTTATCAGCCATGGGTCAGCACTACCAGGACTGTCCAAGCCAATACACAGAATCATACCTTTCAACCTCTTAAAGCAAAAAATCTGGACAAAACCTAAAATAATGGGGAACAAAGGCCTATAAATAAGGGCATATTTTAAGTGCTGCTCTTACGAACTCAGAATGTTACTAGAATAGCATGATTTATATTAGCATGCATTTTCTGAAGAGTATGATGTCTGAAACTCAGATTATGTCATTATTTTGTGACTTAATCCTCAGTGATTTGCCAGAAAACCACAAAAGTTATGAGGAACAGCCCTAAAATATGAGGCAAAAATCTGGACACTTGAGAGGTATATCCAGGCTAGAAGATCATGTGTACAGTGTACTCATGCACATACAATGTGTAGTGTGTAGCACTGCCTGTATGAGTCCCTTGTTTATTCCCAGTGCCACAATCACTGGGGGTCCTAACAATTTATACTTCATTCTGACAACTAGAGAAGACATTGCTTCCTCATGTACTGGTTATGGTAAGGTTACCCCTGATATAGCAGAGACATGTAAATCTTTCTGTCTCTGCTGTACAAGAATTGATTAAAGTACTGTCTGGGGGACCTATGATAGCATCATGTATAAAATATATGCCTGACAAAGGTTTATAAGGGCTGTGATTAATATTGCTGACATCACTTACTCTGGTAAGCCATGCAGGTACAGATTCAGACCTACAGAGGTGCCACTGACATCTGCTTCACCATTGAGTAACAAAGGCTGGGGAAATAGAAAAGGAATTTTTATATGCAGTTTTTCATGGGTTTGCAGTATATTCTCCTGACTGTATATTTATGTTCTTATCATCTGTTGGCACCTACTTGTACTCAGCTACGTTGATGAGACATACAGATACAGTGATCTGAAGAGGTGCCACCCAGATATGCTCCATCAGTAGGTAGTAGAGGTTGAGAAAAGCGAGTGAGCATTTTTGTAAGCATTTTTTTTCATGGGACTGAAGTATATTGTCGTGACTGTATACTTCTGTTCTTAACTTCTCTTAGCGGGTACGTATTATGCTCAGCACTGATTTTTGTGTGTCTTATAGTGCTAGAATAGGTAGCAGTAAATCATGACACCTGTATAAGGATGCAGGATGGGTTCTCAGTGTGGCAGGGTAAGTGCTATAGGTGGTTATGTATCATTCAATGTAGAGATACATGTGCCATATAAATGTATACTAATGTGTGGTCTTTTTTCTCTCTTTTTTTGTCTTTACCAGATCTGCTTTGTTGCAGGATTATGTGTAGTGGCAGCCATTGGGGCTGCAGCAACTAATGTGCTGATTGCTATGTCACTGGCATCCCCAAAGCCATAAAGCCATTTTCGCTACAGGGGGATGAAGGTCTCCATGGTTAAGATAACTTGTAAGGCTCACTGATGCCCTCTTAAGGGGTATATGTCATTTGACTGAATTCCAAATGGTCAAACCCATTAGATGGAAAATGAAACTGAAGTTCTTGGTCAATAGCTTTATTTGCCAGGGCTTTAAGGTCCCTGGCCTAGACTCCATTTTAAGCCCATGAACTCTCTTTTGGTTTCTGTTAGTGAGGTCTCTGACCTCCCCTCTTTCTTGCTCTGATGGCCTGCCTCTCTCAAGTCTTTCTCTATGCCTAATATTGTGTCTCTACTTGCTGTTAGGAACATAGAAAAATGTTTCTCTGCTCCTAATAGCTCTTTTTATAAGAGGAGTACCCTTTCTCACATACTCATGTAAACTTTTTCCTCCACATAGGGACTATGTCTCACATTGCACTTCATACTGGTTCACTATAGAACAGCATGTAGAGCTAATGAAATTAGTAGTAACACAATTAAACAAATTTACTGAAAACTAAACGTGCATAAGATAAAATGTCCAACAAAAAAGAGAAATAAAATGAAAATGTGTCACAATTCTAATTAATGTAAACATGTCAATCAAATAAAAATAAAAAATGAATACTTAGCTTTAGAAGCAGTTAAGTAAATGTAGTAGTTAGATCAACAAATGACACTAATACTCTTCAAACAGAACTAACCATTAACTACTGATGCATCATAAAAGGGCTCAAACTAGCTGTTGAGAAATGCAGTATTCTCATTTGGAAAACAACAGAACAAAACAAATTACCTTCCACCTACTGTATCAATAACACCTTTCTTTCCAATGAATCTGTGATCAGGGACTTAGCCACTTAGGTCCTTCTGCTTCTCCTTCTCCCTCTCCTTCTGTGGTCATAAAATCATTCTATATCTCATAATTAATCACAAAATACACTTCATCTAAAGCAAAGGTTCCTAATCAAAAGGATCTTGGGCCTCAAAAATCCTACTTATCTGATTTCCCTGCAAGACAAGCAATGTGGCTCTATGTCAGCCTTTAGATATAGCTTAGACAAATAGATGGTTGTCAGAAAATACATTCCAGAACTTATAGGCCCAGCCCTCCTTGAAAAAAAACTGGTAGAGCTTGAGTCTGGTTATGGGCAAGGCACACATGACCTCTGGTTAAATAGTCTTGTATTTCTTACATTTCTTATGAAATAAAGTGAAATGTGTTGCAATACTAATTCATGAGGAAAGCAAAGCCATGTGCACTTTAACAGTAATGGAGGAAAGACATTACTCTTTAAGGTGCAAAGTAGATACTGTGCAGGTAAAAGGCAAGACTCTCTTAAAAAGTATAGCTACAAGCATGAGACAGATTAGCCCACTTTTGATCAGTTTTGTAATTTACATGCTGCTGAACAGAAGCATGAAAATAAGCTGTTCGTGATTTTTAACTAAAAAGAGTTGACGCAGTGAAGCTTGAATATGCATAACAGAGCATGAGACAAGCATGCAGGTCAGACTTTTGGAAAAACAATATGAAAGGAAATAATAAACAAAATGTTGAATTTAAACCAGACACAGATGCAGAGTGCAACATGTTAAGTCTGAAAAAATGTTTACAGCACTGGGCTGAAAGGGTACAAAAAAGATAAAGATGTACACATTAACATTATTGAGATACAAAGGTTTTTTCATCAAAATCTACTGGCAAGTGAATATAAAGTAAGTACAAAGTCATGTCATAAATCATAGTGCTTAACAAAATGCATTCTTATGAAGTTTTGCTTTCTGGCAGGTGAAAACTAGAAATGGTAAAATGCACAGTATAATAACAAGCAGTGGTTGTGTTTACAGCACCAGCCACACAGACATCTTGAATAACCACAGCAGTGATAGTCATAATAACTTTGTGAGTTTATTTACAGGACTAGGAAATTTACCTAACAGAAAACTACAACTGTTAGGCAGATTACAAGAGCATACTTTCAAGTAAAATCTCAAGTTAGAATAATAGCAAATGTAGAATAAGAGTAACAGGTCTGAAATACATTAGTAATATGCTAACGCCAAATGGACTGAACCCTAATATGAAAAAAGGAGTTGTGTAAATGCCAGAGCTAGGAGACAGACAGGCATTACAAAGAATTCAAGGACAGATGCAGTAGTTTTGCAGTCTGCATTTAATTTGTCTGAGAACATGTTTCTAATAAAGCTGTTAGATCAGGATGTACAATGGGAATGGAATTATGGACAAGATAAGACTACTAAAATATTCACAAATCTAGATACAGAAGCATCAGTCTTAAAATGCTATGATAGGAAGTAGATTTACAAGTATGATTATATCCGATTTGAAGATTTGTACCCGAGTGGAAATTTAAACATATATGGCCCAGTTCGCACTATCTGGAAAACTTCACTGAACTATTCATCCAGCAAAGACTCTCATGAGAAAGCTATAGCAAATGTCATGAGGATTGTCATCTTGCAGTTTTGAAATACAGGAACACTCTACTGCAAAGACTCAGCTTCTGACTAGCACAATTATTAATGATCAGAAAACTGAAAAGCAACTAAAAAATTTTCAACTACATTACCTACATTACTAAGACCTGAACATCAGTTCAAAATAATGGAAATGGTGCAGTGAAATCAGGAGCCAGAAATACTCTTATTATGGAAACCAGGGATGACTACCAGGTTTAGACAGTTGAGAGACACTAAGAATATAAACAGCATGAGAAAGTTTGTATCTTGAAGTTAAAGTGGTAGGTCAAGCAGCTGCACCAAGATCTTGTGCTGTTCACGGGCAGATGGAAGGTATATGGAAGGATTAGCAGGCATTAATACAAAATAAGTATTTCAAAGTTCATGGAAGACATGCAACCAGAAGTGCCACAACCAGTACTGTCACTCAGAAGTGGAGAACGTTGGCAGTCAGGAGTTTGTAGAAAAAGGGTCCTGAGGTTGTTTCTGTAAGTAAAGTCATAGAGCAGAAATAACTTTCTCAAAAGGAAGATCAGATATTCAGCTGAAGCAGAACTGGGGCAAAAACTCGCAGAGAGCACACTGCACCATCTACAACCAACCCAGGTGTGGGGCTACTCCTCCCATGCCTCCCACTCTCTCCTAACTAAATATACCAACTCCAAGATCACAATACAGTGGGGAAAAGGATAAATCTCCCCTTCCTGGCCCAGTATTTACTTACACTAGGAAACACTTTGGCTTTGTGATCATTCATTCATGTGAAGTTTTGTTGTTCTTGGCTCAGTTACATGGTCATTGGTTATATGAAATTTTGGGTATGTAAAGTAGGCCTGTATATATATCTATGTGTATATATTTATATATATATATATATATATATATATATATATATATATACATATATACACACACATATATACACACACATATATATATGACATATATGACAATGACAATTTTGTCAGCTTCACATATTTTTGAAGTCATTTATGAAATATGGCTTTCTATGGCCCATGTCACATTGCTTGAGTTCCACTAAAATGGATTTCATAACCACTAAGTCATATTTTGATTTTTTTATTACAGTTTCTATACTGCACTCTGTAAAATGGCAGGAAAAAATACTGAATTAATGGATAATATCATCACATTTAATGTAATATTTTCTTACCAGTTTGGTTGGAAATTTCTCCCTGAGAGCACATGATACAGCTGAAGCAGCAGATTGGCTGGCCTGGCTGAGCTATTTTCCTGTAGCCAGGAGAACAACTTTCACTGCACAAAGACTGTGGAATCTAAATAGAAAAAAGTGCTTATCAAGTAACACATATTTGCATGTAGATATATGTAGATATATTTAATAAAATGTATATATATATATATATATATATATATATATATATATATATATATATATAAAATAAACTGTATATACATATATATATAGATAGATAAATATAAATATATATAGATACATATGCATACATTTTATTATTCATACTGCAATAAAACTAGTAATCATTTAGACACACATCTCCTAATGAAAGAATTGAAAAACATTTAGTATTGTAGTACTTTTCTTGTACCCCTTGTGCCTGAAGTCATAACAATAGTAAACAATTAGCAGATAAGCCCTCTTCCATGAGAAAGGAATGATCCATGGTCTGTGTTATATTGTTGGTCTTCTACTTTATTCACCCCTCCTAATATCTTTGTTGATTAATGCTTTAATACTTCTTCATTCCTGAGATCGTCGGCAAGGATGCCCCTTGCTGGGCAGCAACTGCTGCAATGCAACATTTCAAGGCAAGATATAGCACAGGAAATAACTAAATCAGTCAGCATGAATAACAGGCCATCCTAGGTATTGAATAATTATGCAAAGACAACAGTCCATGGGAGGAATTTAATAAAGCCAACACGGACTTATTTTCCATGTAGGCATAGTGGCACACTGCTTACACAAAGGTAAGCAGGTTTATGATCCAGAAAACAGAGCTGAGGGGTGTGCACGAGCTCAACAACACAGAAGTGTCTATGGCATGCATATCCTCATAAGCAGGTGAATTGCATTCAAATGAGGATGGTAGATCAATCCAGCAAGCAGATAAGCAGTCCTGCAGACCCTGTGTTGGTGTCCAAAAAGTATATGGAAAAATTCCATGTACAGAATGTTAAACTTTGAACAGGAGCTGTTAAAGTGCAGTAAGAAGGACAGAAATAGCATAGCAGACACATATATATGCAAAACTATCCACTGTATGTCCAAACCCTAATGGAAAATAATTTAAAATATTTTTTTAATAATCAGATTATGTTTGCGCAGCACGCTGCAGTGTGAAAAAATGCTGTTAAGAAAAAAAAATGTAAAAAGTGTAAAAATGAAAATTAGTAGTATGTGACAGTAATGCATTATAGGACCCTGCGTGCAGTATGTACAATGGTAGACTGCTGTGTTTACTAATGAGGCAGGGCCTGGAACCATGTAGCTCCCAGGTCGTGTGCACAGATCTCTATGCAAATGAGCTGAAGTTACTAAATAGCACAAATGGGTATCCATGTCCGCACCTCCCATCCATGGCAGAGAACCATGTTGGTGTCCACATAAGAGGTAGCTGACATTAAAAGGGGGCATATCCACACACAGTGTCTGCTAAGCTTTGTTTACCTTTGGGGCACGTTTCAGCAGGTTTGAGCATGTTTGTGTGGTGAACTGCCATGCTGAGTGTGACCTTTCATGGGGGGAGTGTACAATGACTGCTGAGCATTGTTTACTTTTGCGGCACGCATTTGCACACCACAGTGTTGAGTGAGGCAGGCTGTAAAAAAATAAATAAAATGGCTGAAAAAGGCAATGATATCTTAATTACTGATGACTCCTGTTCCACTTGAACTAGGGCCATTAACAGTCTTTACTGTACTTGGCAGGTGGAATGCATCATAGGTAGCCAATCACAAAGGCTGCACCTACAGTAGAGCACTATAAAGTTTGCAGGGACCCTACAATCTGATTTCACCTTCATACTCTGCACCAGTGGAGTACAGACTTGGGACCTTTAACTGAAGAAATTCTAGGTGCTGCTGCAGGTCTGCTACATATGTATGTGCAAGATGCTGAGGTCACTGCTGCTGCTGATGCTGACCATAGGCCTAGACTGAGAAGGAGAAGAGTGTTCAGGCCCAGGGTAACCTTCCAGGGGCTACATGAGCTGGAGATTGGAGAGTACTACAGGGTGAACAGGGACATACTACAAGAACTCACTGAGCTCTGCCGATCTCAACTAACCTATCCCAGTGGAAACAAAGGTATGTGTAGCTCTTAGAATACTAGCTATAGGTACATTTCAAAGACCAGCTGGGGACATGATGGGGGTCTCATAGGCATCAGCATCCAGGATACTCCACCAGTTCCTGAATGACATGCTACCACATGCCACTAAGCACATTTATTTTCTCAACTCTAATGCAAGGGCCAGCAGTATGCAACACTTCTACCATGTAGCACACTACCCAGAGGTACTGGGTGCCATAGATTGCACTCATGTACACATCACGGCACCACCCAGTGAGGACGGTAGAATCTAAGTCAACCACAAGGGATACCACTCCATAAATGGCCAGGTCATGTGCAATGTCCAGGCCATAATCATGAATATGTGTACTGGCAACACTGACAGTTATCACGACTCCCATATCTGGCATGCATCACAGCTGTACTAGATGTTTGCTGGGGGGTACATCCCACAGGGACATTTACTGGGGGATGCTTGCTGTGCACTGGAATGATGACACCCATCAGAAATGCACACACACCTACCAAAAAATGTCATAATGAGGCACACACACAAACTAGGAACATCATAGAGCATGTGTTTGGCCTTATGAAGTCACGGTTATGGTGCCTTGATATATCTGGTGGAACCCTGCAGTACTGTCCAGCCACATATGCACACATTTTCACAATATGTGCCATGCTACATAATATGATCCTGTGGAAACAACTGCAGCAAGATCAGCAAAGGGAAGGGATACACAGCCACCCACCAGTGCCTAGGTCCCCACAGCCACACTCACAGGGGGAACTCAGAGGAGGAAACCCCCTGAGGTTGTCCCTGTAGGCAGATGTAGGTGTGCCCAGTATGCCCTGGCCTTGACCAAAAGACAATGCATAGCACATGAACTGACAACTTAGGACCCGAGGGACTGACACCTTACTCCGACTCGCATACATATAAGTAAAAATATTCCAAAGACATGCATCTGGAGCATTTCTCCCCGGGCCTCTGCTGAAAACAGGCTCTGTGGAACCTAGTCGGACTTTCCCGGTCAACAAATGATAAATAAATAAATAAATAAATAAATAAATAAATAAATAAAAATGATGCCAGCCAGCCCACACAACCTGTACCTCACCAAGTATTGGCTGTGGACTGCATGCATCAGACAGATTCAGCTGTGTGTCAACTGCTGTATTCACAAGGTAAGTCACACAGCTAATCACCACTTTTAAGGGGTACTAGAATATGGCAGCATATGCATGGACCTGCCTCATGTATGCTAGGGAATATAGTGGGCTACTGAGTTACTTGCAGAGATCAAACAGCCACTTGGGACAACAGGTTCTCTGTCCAATAGTACGTGCCTATAATATTCACTAGGCCACATGGCTGGAAACCCAGCTATATTACTCAAGGGAGATGACAAACAGTGGAGTCATAGAACAGTTGCACAACTGTGTATGCCAGCAGACCATGGGCTGGCTGTCCCCCACCCCCAACTCATCAGTGTACCCATACAACTGTTGTAGTAGTATATCTGCAATGATATATCAGCAGTCCACTCAATTCCAGGGCTTTGACATAGAACCTGGCCACATGTTATATGTCTCACGTAACGCCGGGGTGACAATACATGTCTGTCTGTATGCTGTTGATTATGTGATGAATGACACATCCCCATCTGGCAGCTTGTGTGTCTCAGTAGGCTAGGGACATTAGCATGGGTGATGGTGTTGGCGATTTGAATCTGGCCACATCTTTTGCATTTGAGGTAGTGACATTCTGCAAAAACATGTACAGGGAGAGGTATGCAGACTGTCACCCTGTGTGTTGTGTTACATCATGTACCCCAGTCACATCATGAGCAAGAAATCTGGCCAAAGCCATGAATAAAAGTGGGACAAGGGCCCACAAATAGGGACAAGTTTTAAATATTGCTCTTACAAATGTAGAAAGTAGATAGAATAACAGGACTTGCATTAGCTTGACTCTCCTGATGTGTATGAAGTCTGCAACTCAAATGTCTTTCATTATTTATTAACTTCAATCTCCAATGCTTTATCAGTAATTTGCTAGAAAACCACAATGTTATGTAAAAAGGACCAAAAATATGAGGCAAAAATCTGGACATTCTGTGAAGCTCTATACAGTTGAGAGGTATGAGTCACATATTAAGGTCCGCAAACAGCCGGGGAATGCCTTGGCCAACATCAGGGAAGTGCTGTACTGTGGTAACAGATACAGCAGCCAGTGGCCTGCAGCACACATAATCCCTGACTGCAGTACAGGTAGCTCTGGCCTGGAGTCACTTTGTAAGTACTGACAGTCACACTGGGCATTCTCCTACACATAGCTAACTTGAGCCCAAGTCTGTTGTTTCCCTCACCAAAGACCTGCTATGTGAAAATACATCTGTACATACATACAGCTACTTATACATATCTGTCTCTCTCTATCCCCTTCATGCTTGATTAGTGTATCTATCAGTACATGGCACATATAAATATATATATATATATATATATATATATATATATATATATATATATATATATATACACGAGAACAAGATATATATGTATATATAAGTAAATGTAAAGTAATATAGTCACCCTGCGCATCAGACACATATTTGCATTTCCTTGCATCTATGGCACAGATAACAGGGATGTGGCACAGGTATCATCACATGCACAGGGTGTGGTGTGGGGGTGCCAGAGGTCTAAGCTGTGCCAAACAGGTGACAGCATATGTGTGAGTCAGGAAAGGATGCAGGTTAGATGGGCCATGGAGCAGTGCTGTGTGTGTGTCTGTTGGTGACCTGCATGGGACAGTGGTGCTTGAGTGTGTGCATGCACACAGCTAAGCCTAGTGCTAGCGCTACACATGTGTATGTTGGAGAGCTGTGGCCCATGCATAGTAGAGTGGACAGTTCACTGTCTCTGGCCACGAACACGTGAACTGGCTCTGCCAGGACTAGCACTGGCACCTCCATGCCCAAGGTCAGATGCAGTGCTAGTACCTGACAGTGACTGCAAAATTCTGGGGCTGTGTCTCCCACAGGACCACCCAGAACTATGTGCCCATGACCTGCCACATGGTGGTGTGGACAACACACTGCTCTCTGTAGCACTGTAGGTACTGCCACTATGAGAACGTGACTGTGCATGGCCATGAGGAATCCCAGCAGATGGTGTTGCTGACCTTCGTCCATGTGTCCGACACCCAACTCCAACCAGATGCTCTGGCACAAACTGTCTTAGTCCACCATCTATCCATGACAGCAGTGAACTGATCCAGGGTATCGCCAATGCGGTGGAGGCAGTCATAGTTGTCAGACTGTGCTGCATCCATAACCGTAAGCATCCATCTGATGTTGTGTTCAAAACATTTCTGTGCCTCCATGATGGACCAAAACATGCGATAAGTGACCCGTGATGTGACACCTGCAACTGGTGGTGGATGGACAGCAGCCCTCCTACAAGCACCCCTGTCAATCTGCCTGTGTGGGACCTCATCCGTTTTCTGGCTATGTCTAGTGTCTACACTCCCTGATGCCATAGTTGTCACACTGCCCTGCTCAATGTCACCACCCTCTGACTGTCCAATATCTGTGGCCTCTGGGGACTTGGTATGTGTGGGCATACTGACTGTGTGCTGTGACAATGGGGGCAGAAGAGAGATGTCAATTTCTGGGACAGATTTAGCCACTGACAACCCAGCCTGTGCCTTACTATGGCCACCACCATCAGCAGCTTCTGATGAGACGCTGACATCAGGTTGTGAAGGGAACAGACTCCAACCCCCCCCCCCCGTCACCTGTGCAAAGCAAAATAACAGCAGTACATTACTACCTGCACTATTATGAATTGTAATCCACACAGACTCATACAGATGAGGATCCACATCTACATTACAAGTCTCACACCTTCACATCTCTGCTCCCATGCACAACAGACAAACTGACAACAACATACGCAGACAAGTCAGGCCCATTATAACATGCACTTCAGCTACATCCAGTTAACGTTTACTACAAGTTAAGATGTGCAAATATCCACATGTACAGTAGCTACTGTGATAATGGCTATATTGCTGACATTCTGAGTATGTGTGCACACCTTAGCATAAAACCCAATCCCCCTAATGCAGATAGACCTTACACCCATGTACTGGTATGTACAGCCTGCCACAATGACTGATACAGTATTACACTGGTGAACACAGTGAGTTTACCTGGATGCACCTCTTCTGTGGGCACTGTGGCACCCACCTCCATGATGTATGGAGTGATGGATGCCTGGGAGCTGTTGGTTGTTCCTACATTCACCAGGAATTCCACTGTTGCTGAGAGTGGTTGTTCCATCTCAGGCTATCCACCAGCGGTGACACGATCCCTATCAACAGCAGCTGCCCTTTGTCGTTCAGCATGCAGCATATATGTCCCAGTGTTGGACTTGATTATAGGTCCTGTTCAGTTAGCCAATCTGATTGACAGCCCTCATAAGGTCTACCCACAATGCCACCCACTAATCCCAATTGTGCCTACCCCTGAACAACAAGATCTGATGTTGGTGTCTCAGTCCATCTAGTATAATGTCATTCTCCACAGTTGAGAAGGGTGTGTGTGTCTCCTGTGGTACATGGTTCCTGAAAGACAACAAGAGGGGAATACATTACAGGACCAGATACATGGACATCCAATATGTACAGATCCAGCACACCCATAATAGCCTGCACTATCTACTGCTCCCTCACACATCATACCCCACAGTCTGGCAACATAGTTTTTGGTTATCACCAAGATTGTAGCAATACTGGGATATGTCCCTGTGTGCCATGACAGATTCTGCTGTATGTTTCTACACCCATCACTGCAGTCTACTGTGGTGAGTCCTGTATGGGAAAACTCCCACTAATATGTCATGCAGCCGCTGTCGGACAAATAGCAGTATGCTGTTACAATGACTACATGAGGACAGTCCAGCAACACCAGTGTACCACAATGACAGACAGCAATGCAAACCTGCTGTAGTATATGTTCCCTGCAGGCATCATACCTCTCATTTATACACGTTTGCAGACTGTCAAGATGTTTGCCCATAGTCATGATCATTTTCACACAAACTTGTGGATTTCTGACAAATGGTTGGCCAATCATTGATGGCTGATGTCAGAAAATAAAGACAGACATCTGTCAGAAAATAAAGACAGACAAATCTGAGTTTCAGATGTCAGACACTTCAGAACACAGTTATGCTACAGTAATATCAGTTTAGTCAATTCACATTCTTACTTTGTACAAAGCAATACATAAATACTGTCATTGAGTCTGGGTCTTTGTCTCTCCATTAATTATGGCTTTGTCCTGAGTTCTTGCTGTAGGATGTTGACAGGCATGTTAGACATAGCTCTCAACCAAACAGGGACATATGTCAACAGAAACAGGGACTTAGCCAGAGTGCATCAGGGACATTCAGGGTAAATTTTACTGTGTTAGAACTAATTATGTGTAACATGGACAGAATGAGAGGAGGTGAATTACAGTACATCGCTTGACATTACAGGGGTATACACCCTCCCCAATTGTCACTATGTACTACATCTAATCCGTTAGCTTTCTTACAACAGCCGATCACTGTAGGTGGGGTTGACAGGAACAGAACTGAGATGTGATTGAAATCAGGGCCAGTTGAGAGGCATGCATGTAGGCGTAGGACAGCAGAGTACCAATGACATGTCATCACCATAGATCTGAGACAGGCTTACTTCTGTAACCCCCTCTTCCCCATACCTTCATCCTCCCATCTTGTTATATGGAGAAATCTATTACCTGGTGGAGTGCAGTACTCCTTTGTTGAACTTTGCTTCCAGTAATCTTTTGATAATACACTCTCTGTGTGTGTTAAGTCTCATACAGACCTGTTCCCCATAACCAGCTGTTTGCCTTTTTAAGGTACTGCTTATTAGCAGGTAATTGCCTCTGCACCAGTCTGTGGCTCAGAATTGCTAATTGCAGCCAAAACAGCTGTATTGCACTATCATTAGCCAATGACATGCCACCACAGTGCACTATATAAAGCTTTTATGTAGGCCTTAGCCCCTGTTTTAGTTTTTGAGATGGACATCATAGAAGGTAGGTACAAATACCATCTACTATAGAGATTTATGAAGTATGTCCACAGTTTCTCATTTGTGTGGCCCGTGTTCCATACCACTGTGGTCATCTGGCAGTGCACTGGCAATCACTGTGGGCTGAGTTCAGTAAGGGAGGAGACATACGTGTGTGTACCACTTCATACCTGTCAAACTAAGCATGCTACTGCAATAGCTGTTATTCTATCAACTTACTATCTTTTTAGGGGCAAACTGTTAAACATGTTCCTATCTCTGGTCTTTTGCCCCACCCCCATTAAGAATGGCTGTGACTGGATCCCTTGTTCTAGGGGTTTGGGTAGTATGGTAGGTCTGTAGCAGTTACCCTTACAGACAGCTGTGTATGATACAGGCTGCAGCTACTGCTGCAGCCTACAACACATATGGCGAGAGTGATCACTTTGGTGGACAGCAAGCTGTACGTGTAACTGTGTCAGCTGTGTCAAGCCTGTCATTATGGCAGAGCCAGGACAAGGGTATTCTATACAGTGCAATTGGGGCATGTGCTTACAGTATGTCTGTTATGCAACAGTGTGACTAACAAAGTAGTAGATGACATAGAGTTAGCCTATACGGATAAGTGTAGTGTGTGCCTACAGGCCTTTGTCTTGCAAAACTGGGTAGCAGTTAATTAAGTAGCAGTATCCTGTGGGGAGTAGAACTGCATGACTCAGTCATTACTTGCTGTCTTCACAATAATGTAATTGAAGTGAGACAGGACACTGGATTTGAACCCAGGATTGTGTGTGGCAAAATGTACTTAATGGAAGGCATTTAACAGACAGAGCTACTGAGACACTGAAAAAGTATGTGTATTTGCAGGATATAAGTGCACATTTACAGGCTGTGAGAAACATTTCTACATTCATGAGTATGTGGCTTTATATGGTTGTATTTCTACACCAGGGTCCCAGTTGTGCATGTACTTTGCCATTGCTGCCTTAGCAGATGTCTTTCCATAAGTTGCTGATAAAAGGGCACATATACCTGCTGTCACAGGCCTCACTTACATCCATTAGTATGTCTTCATTATTATTTATTATTGCAAGAGAGTCTAAGGTACACTCCCAGTTTTCACATTAGTTTATTTTATTTCAGTGACATGTGTAATGTCTGTAAGTAGCAAGCAGTATGTTTTGCTGGAAACATCTACTTAACCTAAAGCTTGTGAAGCAGGGTGGGTTAATGCAGTCTGTTATAATTGATAGGGGCCTGTGTTCAACACTTAGGAGATGCCACCTTCTAAATCCCTAAAAAACTAAATTGCTACTTTTCAGCCCAACCAAAAAGTCCATCTCTTTACATTTCAATCTCACTTCTAATAATGGTACCCTTATCTCACCTAAACCTACCACTAAACTGCTAGGAATAACAATTGACAACAATCTAAACTTTGATATACACATAAACACTACAATAAAATTAATTAATAAGAAACTGGGATCCCTGTACAGAATCAAACCCTTTCTTACTCCAGAAGCTAGGTCTGCTATAGCTAGAACTCTCCTTTTATCCACTCTGCTCTACGCCGCTCCCATTTATACTAATATCTCAAAAAACAACCTCAAGAAACTAACAACTTCCTATAATAATATTGCTAGATTTGCTACAGGCTCTCCTTTCAGAACCCATCACTGCCTTAATCTTAAACAATTAAACTGGCTAGAATTCCTTAGCCAGCTTCAATTTCACCAGCTTACAATAGCTCATAAGACCCTGTATCAACCTAGCAACACTCCTATACTCTCTCATCACACCTTATAACAATCTCAAAACTCTACGTTCCTCAAACAAACTGCTGATTAATACTACTAAATCCAACAACTCAGCAGGTGACTCCTTATTCTCCAACTCTGTAGGAAAATTATGGAATCAACTTCCTTCCGATATCACAGCTCAGACTTCTCTTTTTCTTTTTAAAAAACAACTAAAACCATATCTCAGTAATCACTGGCTATGCACCTGTACTAACCCTGACTAATTCTGCCCCCGCCCCCACTCACTCTTCTCACCCTTCCTTCATTTACTACCTATTACAAATTAACAACATATCCTATAGTACACACATTTTATGTATATAAGTAAAAGTTATCTCTGTACCTTAAAGAACTGGATTACTATTATACAGTATTAGTTAAAACTTTTGTATTATCTTATAATTTTTTGATTTTTTTTTTGACAACACTGTATAACTTCTATTCTTTTAGCATCTATTTACTCTGAACAAATACGTGGAGTTTTTCTCCCCGGGCCTCTACTGGAAATGGACATGCATCCAGTTAGACTAGCCCGGTCAACAAATGTAAAATGTAAATGTAAATGTAGTATACTTTAACCTACTTAGTATACTACCCTTCTAAGTCCTGTTTCTAGTAAGAGTAGGTTATAATTGAAAAAAAAAAAAAAAAACCTTTTAATTCTTCTATTTTTATATTCTTTTAAGAATTTCTTTAGCTAACATGTTATGCTAAATTTATTGCTGTATAAAACTGCTTTTATGGTATAATTATTGCTGTATAAAACTGTTTTGATGTTACTCTCTATTAAATTGTATGTTTTTTCCTTGGAGCTTTTCTCCCCGGGCCACTACTGAAAATGGACATATATCCAGTTAGACTAGCCCGGTCAACAAATGTAAAATAAAATAAATAAATAAATAAAATAAATGTGCTTATCTTCAACGTGTAAGTTACAATGTAATAGATACATATAGACATTAAAGCTCTTTAAAGCTCATTTAAGCTGAGCTAAGTGGAGCAGCATGTAAACTCGCACTAAAAAATATAAAGAAAAGAAAAAAGGAGTGATAGAAAAGTGATAAAATCGGGGTTAGCAGGGGGAAAACAATGTGAAAGATAGGTAGGGATGTGCAGGATAGGTGTAGGAAAGAACCATAGCTATCCATTTCTTGTACAGCAACAGCTGTGCATTTTGACAGGTTTTGTAGATGAATTTGGACTCTCAACCCCCAGAGAGAGGGGTGGGGACAACAAAAAATGTGTTGTCAAGTCAATTGGACTAAATTAGTTGCATCCAGTGGACACTTGCAAAATGGAGAGCTATGTATGAGGCAATATTTTTTTTTGTGGAACAGGTGCCCATTTTTTTAAGGAGAGAGTGGAATCTTGGAGAAGGGACATAGGTACATGTGGGGAGGTAAGTTGGGCAGGAGAAGATGCAATAGCATTCAGACAAGACAGACAAAACAGCAGACAGGGGTGGTGTGTGACACATGAGGGGAGTAAACATCTTGGATGGGGAGGGTGTTGTGGAATCAGAGTCACATTTGCCTCCAGATGGCAGCAGCATGACTGACATCCCCACTCACAGGCAGTTGATACTGCTCCTTCACTGCCCTGAAGGTGGCTGTGCTGGAGGCTGGGCACCAGGGCCAGCCTGCCCCACCAGGATGGCCAGTGTCAATCTGGCACAGGCGGCATTCATAAGTCCAATGAACAACCCTGTGTACCATGACTGGCAGTTCCTGTTTTGTAACTGCAGCCCCTCCACCACCGCTCCCAGAGGGAGGCCGGGCGCCATCCCCTGAGGCAGTTCCACCTGATGTCACAGGTGGTGCAGGGGCAATGGAGAGGGCACCACTGACCTGGATCCCAGACTTGCTAAGACCCGGTGTCATGGCCAGTTGAGGGAATGTAGGCAGATCACTAGGAACTGGCCTACCCTGACATACTGTGGTGATGGAGGTATAGCAATAACTATAAGTTAGTTATGAACAAAACATAGTTAGTAATAACAGCATGCCAAAACAGTGGAAATAACCCAATTACATATCAATGCATCTTATGTGAAACACAAAAATACATGACAGAACAGTCAGTATGTTAACAGCATGGCAGTTACAGTTACAGCATAAGGCCAACAAAATAGGTAATTCAACAAAATATTTTACTATGTAACTATTATAATACATAATAATAATGCACGTGCACCAAAATACAGGTAATTTAACAACATATGTGAATAGTAAACCATAACCAATATATAACAATAACAAATAAATGAAGATAAGGAGTGGGGAAAGAGAGAAAAAGAGTCCATTAGTACCATTATAGGCTATTTACTTGACAGCAGTATTATCTACTCTATGGGTCTGTCCTTTCTTTATGTGTACAAGTCCCCTATAGCTGCTGTAGCATGAAACTACCTCTCAAACTATTCACATGGGACAGTATGGGCCAAGCAGTAACAACTGTGGGTACACAACTACACAGAACATGTAGTGATACTTTGCAATTTAGATAACCATTCCGATGGTAATCCTATGACAGGTGGATTACACACTACTAATTACATTATGTCACAGTATGACACTTGAGAGACATGTATGTGTACAGTACAGAAACTAAACAACTATCATGCCTTTCTTGGCAGGCATCAGGATAGATCCCAATAGCAGTGGCTGCAGAGAACATCTGCCTGGAATGTATGAACTTGCTGCAGTAACTTTGAACAGACACTTCAGGCATACAGCCAGACCAAGATTACACATGCTATTTATTTCATTTTATTTTATTATTATATTTATTTACTTTATGTTATGCTGTACTTTCACATTCTTGCTAATGATTTTAACAATTTGTGATATCTAAACACCCAATTATTTACTCATAATATGAGCTACCTCACCCATTTACCTGTAGTTCCTATGGAGAGAGAATCTCTAAACATTACATAACTGATACTGTAATATTTAGTGTTACATAGCACTGGATTCAAACCCTGGTCTGTGTGTGGCAAAATGTACTACAGACAGAGAATTTAACAAACTAAGCTACCGAGTCACTGCTGACTATTGATTGACTAATATTTGCCTAGAGCTCACCTGGAACCAATATATGGCCCGGTAATAGTACTACAGTTGTATACTAGACTGCAGTGACAATAGAACATACATGCATGAAATACAAGCATGACAGATATACTAGGTAATCTATACATTAGTATATAGAATGCAGGTGTACACAATATATTATTATTGGTTTGAAATATCTGTGAAGTCAACAAACAATATCAGATCATGGAGTGAGCTACCTCATCCATATACCTTGCTTACCTGCTGTTTGTGGATGACAGGGCATTATGTGAACAATACTGGCCTAAAAACAGCCCTGAATGGTACTGTATGTGTTAAATAAGACATGTGCCAGCTATCAGCTATTATATTTGCATTCTACTGTTATTACAGAGTTATACTTGACTGCAGCACCTTACTTTACAGCCTGAATGCATACAGTTGTACTGCAATGGTTAAAACAAGACAATCCCGATGTACACAATTTACCTTGGTGTTATTGGTATTGGTTCATGTGTTATTGCAGAACAGTTGGCATTATTCATTTCTTGACAAACAGCTCTAATTCCAAACGTATTGCACTACAGACTTTATTGTAGATACTTTAATGCAGCTTCTAGTACTGTTTCAAGTCTTTGTGGGACAACAGTTGCCATTACTCAGGTCTTGCAATACAGCTCTATTTCACAATTATTGCACTACAGACTTTATTGTATATTATTTAATGCAGATAATGGTATTGTTTCATGTTTTTATTGCACTACAATTGGCATTATTCATTTATTGCACTACAGCTCTAAGTCCACATTTATTGCAATACAAACTTTACTTACATACTTTATTGCAGTTAATACTTTACTCTTTCTTGCTTATTTCATTACAGTTAGCATAATACAGCCATACTCACCACACCCACGGTGCAACCTGACAAAGTGCCCAGCATGCACCTCAAGTTTGAGAACCCTCTTCTTTGCAGCTGTTGGGAGAGAAGCACACCATTATGCATACCAGTTTAGCAGGCATTCAGATTAGATATTGGTAAAACAGAGGTAAATGTACTTACATACATATAGGACATTCCCTACCTGAAATTCTTGGACCCAGGTGTCCAAGAGATCCCCCTTTCATCTCTTCAGGTCATCATGGTGGTGATGACACTGCTCACCTGTGCAAGGGATACCAGTTGCACTGGTGAGTTCCCTTGCCAGCCAGTCCCAGGCTTCCACCTTGCACTCTTAGCCCTGGTAACCACCTCTGCAGAACCCAGTCTTCATGTTTTTTTATTAGGAGTCTGACCATGACCGTCCAGAATGCTCCAACACTGTGCCTGAAAGTGTGAACCCTCACCAATGCCTGCCATCGTAGCCTTCAGATACAGAACCCCAATGGATTATGCTGTATTCCCACCTATTGGGCTTAATGTAGCCTGTTTTCGTACCCTTATATGCCACTGGTTAACATTTAAAAATGTGGCACATCACTTAGTAGTGTGCAAACCAGTGCAGCTGAATTGAGCAGGGCAAAAAGATGAGGACCCACATGCTTAGCAGTGTTTAGCAGTGCACAAACCAGCTAAGCAGAGCCAAGCAGTGCATAAACATTTTTACCCGTTATTGTATTTATGCAGTGCTTAGAAGGTCTTTGCAGAGCTTAGCAGAATGCAGCAGACCAGAATTAAAAAATTATTATATAATTTGTTTTTGAAAGATAAATGCTTATTTTCCCTTCTATGTATTCAAACCCTGTACCTACTGCTCATGAGGCTGTACCTCCACCCATTTAGCTACGAGGATATGTGGAATTTTGCTATACCTTTACATATACCTCTGAGCCACCTGTAAGCATGGCTGAGCACTGCACCACACAGTGCAAACCCATTCAGCTATGCTTAAACATGACCTTTAAATAAATAAGTAATTGCATCTGGTTTCTATTTTTAGATGTCTGGAAGGTGTATCAGCACCGATTAGCACTTCTGAGCTCTGCATCATACTGCGCAAACATCCTTTTTTTTTTTTTTTTTTTTAAAAGGAAAAAAAAACACTTAAAACAATAAAATAAACATTGACATAATACAAGTGGACAGTGCAGGAAGTGTCTTACTCATCTGTGGACACAGTTGGCACTACACTCCCTACCCTGATTCAATAACCGTGCTCCACAGCTCTCCCTTGGCAATGAGCCATGATTAATATGGATGGTGCACTGCCTAGGGGAACCGTGTACATGGACATGGTAATATTCAATGTAGGCTCTACACTGTGCCTACATGGATTTTATTAAATCTTGGGGCATATCTTCTATGTTCTGTGTCAATCATTTTGGTCTTTGCAGTGTTCTTATATGGTTCGGCCCAAAAAGCCTTTTTTGTGTCAAATTTTTATTCATCATGTTACTCAATAATCTAGTTATATTAATCCTGTTTTACAAAATTCAACTATTGATAGTTACTGCCTCATTCAGCATAATTAATTCCTCCCCTGCATACACTTTATGTAAGGGTCTATGAAAATTCACTCTTCTAACTAGAAGTCTGCATACTTCTTTCAGCAGATTGTTTCGAAAAAGCCAAATGGACAATTAACGAGTGTACTTTAGATATAATAGCCACTAGCAGTGGGTGTATGATAAAGCCTCCAATCCAATACACTGTGCAAATAGCCATGCTTATGCATGGGTATTTCACATCCAAGAAGAGCAATTTCTCATTAGAATGCTGTAATCCTAAGTACATGCAAAGTTACACCACATACATTTTTGTTATTCAGCAAAAATGTAAATTTTTTACTCCTCTGCTTAAAAATATCATTATTATTATTATTATTTTATTATTATTATTATTATTATTATTATTATTATTATTAACAGGAAGACTGTATTGAGCTGTATATGTTTCTGCCACTTTAAGGCATTATCTTAAGAGTGGAGCAAATAGTCATAACATAGTACTGCTGCACATTTTATACAGCCTGGTGGCAAAAAGGGATAAAGCCCTGATGTTGACCCAGGCAACACAGAGTGACTGGCAGTTCTGGCAGACAGGATGGGCAGTGTCTATCCTAGGAGCGGAGGGAGGGAGATGATTTCTAGCTGGCTTTCTGTGATACTCCAGTGGTGTGAGGTGAAGGTTTCACAAACTACCAAAAGCAAGAACCAGTACAGGAGGGGCATGCACTGTGGCTCCTCCAGCTGGTGACTGTCACTCCAAATACTTCACATGTGAAACAGTGCAAGTGTATGGACTACTGTGGTATTAGGGAGTCCCTGTGGTGATGTAGGTGTGTACATCATAGTCTGAGGTGGAATTACAGCTGTAATACAAAAAGGGTCTTGATTGCTGGGATGGCAGTAAAAGCACAAACACCCCAATGACTGCCTGGATGATGGATCCCCAGTACTGGCTCTCCACAACTGGGTTTTTGAGGTGATTCCTAACACCAGGAAGTGAATGGGCCAACATACAGTTCAGTAGGCTTTATGGCTGGCTAGCAGAGGGACGAAAACATATAGAAAAAATTATATAGCTGCACATTTTATCTCATGATTTTGGAAGCATCCTGATACCTTTAGCCAATCTGCTTAATATTCTATCTATGAATATTAGAAAAAGCCATAGAGCAAGCAGGCAGTTTGCATCATGGCCTCATTTACAGATTTTGTTTTTATTATTTGCCTTTTTGTTGCAATTTTAATTTTAGCTCACTAGTCATGATATAAAACTGGTATAATGAGTATTATTCACTGATTATACCCTTTCTTTTTCATTATTTTCATTAATTTACTTCTGCTTAAAGAAATGAATGCAGCATCTAAAGCTTTGAAAATTGTGAATAATCTACAACCACGGAAAGGCGCATACTTTCAGAATCGTAATGTAGCAAAATATACTAGAGTCAAATACTGTTTTTTTTTTTGCAAATGTAAATTTGGTCTGTTGTAAAGTAATTATAGTAATTTCACCTTTTAGGTTGAGACAACAGTGGAGAAACTCTTCAGTGAAGTATATAGGAAGGCTAATGCTAAAGTGGTTTTCAATTAATTTCTTGTTACCATTTTTGAAAAAAAGGCACATTAGTATTGTTGTTGTACCTTTCGGCTTTTCCCGGTTAGGGGTCGCCACAGCGGAACTCCGGTCCGCTAATGATTGGCAGTAGATTTTTACGTACCGACTTGCCAGGCCTGATGCACAACCTTCAACGAAGGTATGCCCATTCACGCATGTCTCCACACAGAAGACGCTTTAGCTGAGAATCGAACAGGACAACGTCTTACTGTGAGGCGACAACGCTACTGCAGCACCACCACCACAGCTAAAAAGGCACATTAGTATCTCCTCCACAAATCAAGAAGTCTTAAAACAATGATATATTTGTGATATTTGTGAAACTGGTGGCACAGTATTATATCCACCCATCTTTCTTCATTCACCTCATATATTTCATTCTCCAGCAGATAGGGCCTTGGAGCTTTATGATTAATTTTTGAATTCAATTAATACAGATTCATATTATGTCACATTGATGTTCTAAGCATTCTTTAGAAATACTCACTACTGATTGATATTTGATATTGGAGCTTTTCTCCCCATGCCCCCACTGAAAATGGGCATTGTACTAGTCGGACTTTCCTGGTACACAAAAGTAAACAAATATTTGCTGTCATCAAATTGCTTCTTAAAAATACTACCAAGTGTACTGCCTTAGAGAAACATTTGCCAGAAATTACTATTTTCTTTTATAACATTTAGTATTATTGTTTAGCATGTTCTTGCAAAATGCTATTATTTTTAATCAGTACTGCTCTTTGTGTGTTCCCACACCCACCTGCAATAATGAGAAAGGGTGAGAAAAGAATGTTTTTTTGTTGTTGTTTGTTTGTTTGTTTTGCTGAGTAACTGCTACCATTTTTGTAGAAATGGAAAATGTATGAAAATGCTTCTGAGATACTGTGTTTAACAAAAGTGACTTACATCATGTGTATTGGAATGGGGGTGAAACAGCCCTCCCAAAAAACATTGTTAAAGTCTAAACTGATGTTAGCTCAATCATGTATTCCAAAGAAGTGTTGTAAATTGTAGTTACAAGCTCCGAAGAATATACATTTTCTTCCCCCAACTTATCCATTGCTTTCCAATCTTTGTCAGTAGGAATGGGATTAGTATTAGTAACCTGTTTATCTGCAGCAGATTTGGATAAAGAAATGGCTGTTGGATATGCTTTAGGATAAGAAAAACAGCTACTTATATGTCTAGGGCACATTATATAACATGTCATTCCTCTTAGAGGTATAAAGTCACCCATCAGGAAGGCATGATGTAGTGAGAAAAACATTCTCCAAAGCAGGCAGTACAGGATGGATAAGTACAGCTTTAGACATCTGTATCTATAACAAATCAGACTATTTTTGTGTCACAGGAATTTCATTCTGATCCCACTGAAACATCTGTTTTATTTTGGAAAAATTTTCCTCATATAACATCTCTGTTGTTCCGCAGCTTTAAAAGCTCAAGTCAGTTAGTTTTGTAGCAAAAGTAGAGAATCTGACAGAAAAAAAATTACATTTTTTAGTAATGAAATTAATAAAATAGAAAGTGTTGCAATCACCAAAAATAGCAATTTGGCTCTCCAACTGACTTTTATTGCATCTCAAGTGCTCCTAGCAGTTGAAGCACATGGAAGGTGCCCAAATCTTAGAGATGCCTATCAGGACAGGAAGTAATACACAAATAGCTCAGGTTGCTGTGATGGTAATCCATTAGAACATCTATCAGTGAACCTCTGAAGTAGGTTTTAATATGGGCTCCGCAGCTTTTTTCTGTTTAGTGAGCCAAATGTCAGTAACTATATATATATATATATATATATATATATATATATATATATATATATATATATAGACGCACACATATATATAATCTTCCTCATTATCAGTTCCCTTTTTCCCATTTCCTACAGGGGTTGCGGTATCGTGTTAACTGTTCCCATCTCTCTTCATTCAGTGCCACACTCCTGCCTTTTTTAACATTCATGTCTGACTGTCACAGATCTTCTTTCACACAATCCATCCACCTCTTTGCTGGATGTCCTCATTTCCTCTTACCTTCTTCTTGTCTGTCCCAAATCTTTATCAGATTGTCTTCTGATTTTCTGCACATCTGTCCCAACCACTGTAATGTGTTCTCTTTGATCGTTTCTGCTATTGAAGCTACTTTGGCTTCTGCTCTTATGTCCTCATTTCTTCATCTGTCCCACAGTGTACATCCTACCACCCTTCTCAGGCACTTTGTTTCCATCACCTCTAGCTTCTTCATCTTCCCTGCCTTTACTGCCCAGGTTTCTGTACCATACAGTAGTGCTGGTCACACCGTCTTGCACACCTTACTTTTCAGCTTTTTTACATTTAATATAAAACATAAATAGTAGAACTACAAGTGTTTCAAAAAATACATAGAAGCATACCTTGTAGAAAATTCACTTAGTAGAATCACATTTGGTCTAAAACTAGACCAAATTCTTTTATTCTACTACACTACAAATTAACAAAACAAATGCCCAGAACACTCAACAGCAATAAAGAAAACTACAGGTTTATTTTGTATGAGGAAGCCCCCCAAAATGATGGAATCACAGTCAGCACACATTTAAAATTCATATCAGCAGTGATTTTCCATAGAAAACAGTAATTGTAGTTCCATACAGTGGCACCCTTACAAATTAACAGAGCATTAATAACTTTACAAGTTATAGGACAATAATATCAAGAACAATGATAGACATTCTGTAAAAATCAGCTAGCTAAACCAATTATCAAATTTCAGTATAAAAATACAACATCTATTTACATGTGATTAATTTCACTCTGACAAATGAACCTTCTGCCAAATGTCATTCTACTCATTTTTTAAACCAATTATGATGCTACCAAATGATCTGAGTTTATATATTTTATATATGCATATATATATATATATATATATATATATATATATATATATATACATATATACACACATATATATATATATATATATATATATATATATAGGGTCTATATTAGATCACCGAATGCTTAAAAAAGCAAATGGTGATTAATCGACCCTATGTAAGCAAAAGCTTTCAAACTGTCAGAACAGCGATTTTTTTCCTAGGAAAAAAAAATCACTGTTCCAACAAAAAAAAAAAAAAACTCTTGAAACATTACCTTAACTGGGGGGCTTTGCCCCACCCCCCCCAATGTGGTGGGGACTGCACCCCCCACACCCCCGTACTTAAATATATCAACTCCGACACCGCACTACAGTGCAGAAAATGGCAAAATAATGAAGCGGCCAAGCAAATTCTTTCCCAGGGAAAAAATTTGCTTAAAAGCTGCTTCGATATTTTGCTGTTTCAGGCTTTTGAGTTCGACCAAGACGCATTCGAAAGAATGCGTCTTCTGTCTTCTAATAGGGAACCGATATATATATATATTATATATATATATATATATATATATATATATATATATATATATATATACATACATGTTTTTGTAGACTTGTTAGGGCAACTAGTATGCAAAATCAGATTTTATTTTGTATTTCAGGCTGATTTACTTTAAATGGCAGTTGTGGTATGACCATGGAATAAGTATATATAATTAAGGGCTTGTGAAGTTTCATTCTCCACATTGAAGGGTGTAGGGTCATAAAGCATTTTTTGTTGTTTTTTTTTTACTTCTTTCTTTTTTTTTAATCATGAGGGCAAGTCTAACTTTCACTTAAAAGCACACATTTGTTTGTTTTCTACTGAGTTGATTGCTGCACTGTCGTTTTTTGACAATCTGACAGCTAGCTATTGTGCTGTTTGCGAATTACTGAAATCTATCTAACCACATCTATAGCTATATCTAGAGGTTGATAGATAGATAGACAGACAGATTTATTAAATTATAATGCTGTGAAACTGTTTTCCCTCAACTGAAAATCAACCAAAATAAATAATTATGACTTAACAGTCATATGATCTTTGTAGCTTCCATCTACCATTATTAATGATATTATCAACTCATCATTATCTCTACCTCTATCAAAATTGTTCTATTTACTTGGAGTGCCAAACTGTTCATAGTCTTGAAGGCTCATAACATACAATGCTATTATATATGCTCACTGAAAATGTATCACATTGAAATTTTGAATCAATCCGAAGCCATAACCTAATAACCAGAAATATCCCATGAGTATATATTCAATATTTTACACAGATTTCCAGACCTGCAAGTCAAAAGGCATCCATATAACCTTTGTACTTTCCTTTTAAGAATATAAATACCAACTTTCTCAAATAAATATAACCTATTTTCAGACTTCTTCTTAATTTTTATAATGCCACAGATCTATTTGTGAAGGGCTCAAAAATCAATTAAACTACAATAGTTGTAAAAATCTGAATCAGTCACTGAAAATAGAGTCAGACGAACTTTAAAGCTGTTTTCAGCTTGTTTGGGGTTTCATTGCACAGGACAGAGTTACCATAAAGAGAAGTTAATTTCATTTTTTTTATCTTCAGTATGAACATACAACCTCTCTCATGTATTATCTATAGCTCTCCTATATTTTTGAAAACTTTTTTGAAAATTTTTGAAATTTGTCCATGAACTATTTCTTGATAATCCTCTAAACTGATAGAACTGATTTTACAATTAATTAAATCAAAAGTCTCTTTATTCCTTTCATTATAAAGGAGTATCTTTTAAGATGCTCCTCTTCTATTATTAGAATATCTGATTCAGTATTAATATTTCCTAACACTAAAAATTTCAGAAAAAAATTAAGCCTAGTCAATTTACCACAAAGGTGACAATCAAACCTTCTACTTTGGGTCTGTGAGGTAAGTACTTTAACCGTTATGCCAGTTCCTGACTCCAAAAAGCTCTACTTGTATCAAGACTATATTACCCCAGATAAGAAAGTTATTTACGCCCACTTCTTTTGTTGCCCTTCTAAGAACCCAACGATGCTTTAGCATAAAATTACATATTCTTAATAAAAGGAACTGCAACAGTTTTACAAAAAAGTACATATGATTAGTTTCTTGGAAGTGGTACAACTCAAAGTAGGAATGTTTAAAATCATGTGGGATGCCTTTGTCAGTAATGTTCTGGGCGAGCTGTTTTCAGCTAATAATGGAACTGCTTGAGATTTACTTCCTGATGTATCCCTCTGTCACACCATTCTCAACTGCATTATTGCAGATTCTTCAAAGTATAAGTCAAGCATTCACAAAGCATCTTAATCCATCTGTCTAATGATAAATATTATATATATATATAAAATGACAGACAGACAGTGAAAGAACATCATCTTTAAAATCTAACCTGTTCATGATCATTCCATAATATAGCAGGTATGTCCACTGTTAGTTTTTGGCTGTCTGCAGCAGTGGCATCAAAGTGGCCAACATCTTCATACCTGAAAGAGTTTTCTGATGTTACTTGCCAGTTGACAATGCTGAAAAGTGCTGGAGGGTCACCATTCATATCAAAGAATACTTCCTCACCATTTTTATTCCTAAAGTGAGTATTCTTTATATAATGCAAAATCTGCAAGAGAAAACCAACAGTTTAAGATAAAGGTCCTAATGTTTCTTTTTGCTTTTTTTTCAGGCAAGGCAAGGCATAACATAGTATAGTATAATATATATATATATATATATATATATATATATATATATATATATGTATATATATATATATATATATAGATATATATATATACACATATATATATATATATATATATATATATATATATATATATATATATATATATATATATATATATATTTATATAGATATAGATATAGATATATAGATATATATATATATATAGATATAGATATATGGGTCTACTTCATATGACCTAAATTTCATATGATTGAAATTCATTTGACGAGAACAAATGACCTAAACTTCATTTAACCTAAAACTCATTTCACTGACAATGAGCACTGGCTGTCTGTAGAGCACTGTAAGGCAAGTAAAAGGTATATGCCCTGTTCACCACTGTAGTGCGACCTTGAAAGTACTTAGGGGGGGTGTGGGGTTTTACTGGACAATATTTTTGATTATATATTCTGTGGTTTGATTTTATATTGTTCAGTAAAACTGAACTTTGTGGGGAGCTGCGCCAGTGAAATGAGTTTTAGTTCAAATGAAGTTTAGGTCATTTGGTCTCGTCAAATGAATTTCAATCATATGAAATTTAGGTCATATATAAACTAGACCCATATACATATATATATATATATATATATATATATATATATATATATATATATATATATGTATAGATATATATACATACAAACGCACACACACACACACTCATACACATATATTTATATAAATACACACACACAAACACACACACACACACACACATATATATATATTATAGTATAGTATACCAATAGAGTTAAAATTATGCAATGTTTCATAGTTTTCATTTACTCTGATGGGCTTAACCCCATCACGCCTACAGCACCTTTTTATATTCTTCCTTTTAAAACATATATTTCCTTATAACATCATAACATTTGTGGATCTTATTTCTTAGATAAGAGCTGTACTAAATAACAGCGGGCAGCATATGAAAGTGCAAGCTGTAAAAAACAAAATGACACTAAGATTGTTAATCTAGGATACACTGTGGTGGAGAAGTTAACCACTGTTTCCATATTGTTACTCTACTTTCATATGTGAATCTATTTTTTAATAACTGAGCAAGCTACATATTATTGAGTAGCATGGTGTAAAAAGTCAACAATGAACTGCTCTTAGATCATCGTATATCCTCTGGTGCAAGGAAGTAGCTTTCCATCACACAATTTATACCTAGAGTTGCTGAATCCAGATCCAGGGATGTAATGCCACACTGTACTAAGCACTCATTAAACCTCTCATTGAGTATAATGCCCCTTTTTGTACACGCATGAGCAAATACTTGTCAGAACTAAAATAACCACCTTTTCTCACAAAAAAAATCACTGGCTTAAATCATAAAAGCAATGCAGACCATCTCAAATCCTTATCCCTCTTCTCAGTACCATACAGAAAAGTGAGAGGCAACCTTTGCCTCATGTTTAGATCTTCAACAGACCCTATTACGTCACACCTATTACACATTTGCAAGTCTGATGGTATTATAAACACAATCTTTTTATCAAAATAAGTAGAACATATTGGTAGGATAGGTATGTATCAGAAAGAATACTGCTTTTATGGAATCATCTTCACTCCGCATAAAGAAAGGTTCTTCTCTTCTGCAAAATATAAGGGCTAAAAATGACCATGGGAAAGTAGGGCTAGGCTTCTTAAGATCCTCACAGATAAATGACCTAGTAAGTACTCACAAACCTATGTCATGGTGCGAGACAGAAAATTCCATTTTCCCACTACATGGATAAAAAGTAAAAGGTCGTGGGCATTCAGAAGCTATGTAGCTGAAATACCTGAATGTCCTTAAGGGGCCATTTGCATATATCATAAAGGGTCTCCACTATAATAGTGTTAATGTATTACACAGTAAAAACTCTAATATCATATAAAGTATTGCAAACAACTAACAATGCACATATCAGAACCTTCGCTTTGGTAATAAGATGAAACTAACTCTGTTTTATTGTTTGATGGCATGATTTGTCCTACAAAATCTCAAGTTTTCCTAAGAATGTCCCACTCTGGACATCTAAAGAGGTTGCAACTCAAATCATCATCATCAACCCCCTTTTCCTATTTTTATATGGGACCAGGATGTCATATCATCAGTAGTAAATGTAACTAAAACATACAGTTTTCTCTAACTTCAGTTTTATAGAAAGTAGAGTTTTACGTCTTACAGAGAAATTGTTCTGCTTAATAATTATGGTTTTGATGAAGTGTTAGTTTACTGCAATATAACAAATTGGTGGCTAACAATGCAACAGTTAGTAACTCGTGGACTGCCCTGACATTTCAGGAAGAGTGTGAGGAAATGATTGCCAGTGCTTCTAGAACTACAAACTGACAAGTCCTAAACAAAACTGCAATATAGCTCTGAACAGCTTAAAACAAGTAATGAGAGAAACACATATGATGGTCATTCAGAAAAAAAAATGCAAGCAGTTTTCCTACAGAAGGCACGCAAGATGCCTGTGACTGACACTACTGTAAATGTATGTCAGTGAGATAGGAAGGCATCATTACCTTCTTATGTCTAGCATGACTCATAGAAAGGGGACGATGGAAAGAAGACACGAAAGCACTAAAACATCACATTGATGCAACAGACCCTATAGCTGCCATTTTGGGGGGGGGGATAAAAAAAGTATAAGAATCAGGTAGAATGACTTTTGATGTATTACAATAGCTCAGAAAACAAAGACACAATGAATAAAACACATTTTTGAGTTCCAAGGTACAGTGTTCATGTCAGTTTGGAGTTACAAAAATTAGACTAACGCATCTACTAGACATGAAGCAAGAAAAAGCTAGTTGAAGAAGATGTGTTCTTGATTTGAAATGTGGTATTTAATATTATAGGGGATGATTTAACACAAATTTACTTTAACAAAGAAAAAGGCATGATTATGATTTATGCTAATATAAGAAAATGTAGGTTATTATTAGTAGATTTTCAGTTAAAAAAGTTGAATAGTATTAACTATTGTTTTTTATTTAGTCACATAAATATAATCTAAATAGATGGCATCTTTAAGAGCAGTGCAGCAAAGCTGGGATCCAGACTCTACTACTCAGGTGAGGGACAGGCTAGAAATGGTGTAGGAATTGTGGTGAGAGAGATGTTTCAGAAGGCAATGAGGGATATCATCAGAATTAATAAAAGGCTTATGGCAATCCGACTCCAGTATAATGATAGGGCAGTATTCATAATCTCAGCCTATGCCCCACAGCAGGGTTGTGATAGTGAGGAAAAGAGTGTATTCATATAGCAGTTGCAGGACCTACTAGATAAAGCAGGACAACATCAATTGGTGTTGATAATGGGTGACTTGACTTCAGATATTGGAACAGACAGAACAAGATATGAGGACTGCCTGGGTCCACATGGGTGGGGCAACAGGAATAAAGAAGGAGAAGCCATTCTAGATGTCTGTCTGGCAAATGGCTTGATAGCAGCCAACACATAGTTCAGAAAGAGAGACAATCACAAGATCATATACAAAAGAAGCCAACATGCACCTCAGGTAGACCTCCTCCTGGTAAGGAAAGGGTACTGGGGTAGAATCCATGATTGCAAATTCATCCCCAGTGAAACAGTCAGCCCACAGAATAAACCATTAGTTGCCACAATCAGTGGCAAGCAGTGGTCAAATAAGATTCTAAGGTCAACAGAAACCAGGATGAAGACCTGGAGGTTGACTGGAGAGAAAGGATAACAGTTCAAGGAATTACTTGGTCTCTAACACCCCAAGAAGAGGAAGAAAAAGGTGGAGTTGAACAAGAATAACAGAACCTAAAACAGCATGTGTTAGGACTACAGAAACAATATGTGACCAAGCCAGGTATGGAAATAAGGTACATAAGGAAAGCTGGTGGTGGAATACAGGAGTCCAGGAAGTCATCAAAAGAAAGAAGGAGTGCAAGAAGAAGTGGGAGATAGAAAAGACTGATCAGGCTGGGAAGGACTACTGGTTGACTAACAAAGAAGCTAAGAAAGAAGTTGCAATAGCAAAGAATAGGGCATCAGAGGCACTCTACCAACTTCTGGAAAGTAACTCAGTAAGGGTCACAAAGAAACTATATCAGGTTGCAAGGCAAAGACAGAAAGATAAAGAAGATAGTCAGATACCCTTCATAAGGGATGCCAGCAACAACCTGCTCACCAGTCCACAGGGCATCAAAGGCACATGGAAGAAGTATTTCCAGCAGCTTCTGCATGAAAAAGAAACACAGAAGCTGTACTGCCCTAGAAAAAGCCTAAGATGAGAGAAGAAGAGGAGCCAACCCTAGAAAAAGTAAGAACAGTACTAAGAAAAATGAGGTCAGGGAAAGCAGCAGGCTCAGATGAGGTCACAGCAGATTTGATAAAGATGCTGGGGGAGGTAGGAGAGAAATGGCTCCTGAGAGTACTCATAGCAATGTGGAGAGAAAGGCATATCCCAGATGACTGGAGAATAAGCATACTCATGTCAGTGTACAAGAACAAAGGGGGCATCCACAATTGTGGGTAGTACAGAGACATCAAACTCCTATCACATTGCATAAAAGTTCTGGAGAGGGTGATGGATAAACAGATATGCAGAGTAGTAGAATATAAGATGGGAGATGAGCAGTTTGGATTCAGATCAGGATCCAGCACAACTGATCCGATGTTTGCAGTGAGACAGATACTTGAGAAGAAGCTAGAGATGAGGAGAGAGTCCAACTGGGCATTCCTAGACTTGGAGAAAGCATATGACAAGGTCCCAGGAAAGCTGATCTTGGCAGTACTGCAGTGGTTTGAAGTTCCAGAAACATTGGTAGAATTAGTGCAGGCTATGTACAAGGACCCAATGCCTCAAGTACGAACAGTGCTCAGTCTTACAGAGAGGTTCCAAGTGGGAGTGGGTGTACACCAGGTTTCAGCTCTCAGCCCACTCCTGTTTGTACTGGTGATGGATTATATTATTAAACAGGTTGGGGGGGACAGATCAAGAAAGTTGCTGTATGCAGACAATGTGGCATTACAGTCAGACTCTGAGCTAGAGCTTCAGCAAAGGATAGGAGAATGGAATGCAAAACTAAAGACACATGGGATGAAACCAAGCACAGATAAGATGGTGGTAATGGCAGCAAATTGGGGAAATCAGAAGAAGCTGAGAATAGAGATAGAATGAAAGATAGTGGAACAGGTAAACAGCTTCAAGTATCTGCGAGGTGTGGTTGAGGGGAAGGGAAGTCTGAATGAAGAGGTCAAAGCTAGAATCAGAGGGGCTGCAGCCAACTGGCATAGAGTGTCAGGTGTAGTCTATGACAGAAGAATGCCAAAGAAGCTGAAAAGTAAGGTGTACAAGACTGTGGTGTGACCAGTGCTACTGTATGGTACAGAAACCTGGGCAGTAAAGGCAGAACAGTTGACGAAGCTAGAGGTGATGGAAATAAAGTTCCTGAGAAGGGTGGTAGGATGCACACTGTGGGGCAGACATAGAAATGAGGACATAAGATCAGAAGCCAAAGTAGCTCCAGCAAAGATCGACAAGAACAGATTACAGCTGTTTATGCACATGTGCAGAAAAGCAAAAGACAATTTGGCGAGGAAGGTTTGGGACAAACAGGAAGAAGGTAAGAAGAAGCGAGGACATCCAGCAAACAGGCGGATGGATTGTGTGAAAGAAGATCTGCGACAGTCAGGCATGAGGGCTGAAGAAGGCAGCAGTGTGGCACTGAATCAAGAGAGTAACACGATACCCCAACCCCATGTCAAAAAAATGAGAAAAAGTGAGCTGATGTTGATGATGTTAGAAAGTAGGGGAGCATGAGAGGGGTTGGGCAGGGCAGCGTGTATGTCCCGACAAAAGCTATACAAACCTTTTACTTTTAAAAGGATGGCTTATTTAGATCTGGTGTTCATGCTAGCAATTAAGAAACTGGGTCTTGTTAGTTTATTAAAGTATGAATAAGGATATTTATCCTGCTGAGTCTGTCATCATTAGTGTGTGGGTCACTTTTAGTAAGGTTAGGGAACACCGTCCTGGGGACATGATGTCGCCTGTTAACAACAGACACATAAGTGGGGATCTGTTTTTAAAAAACAGCAGTGGTGGGTAAAACTAGGGCCAAACAAGAAGGGACTAGAAACAGCACACCACGTGTGAGCTTATTCTAGTAGATATTGAAGGCGCTTGTCTAAGCTCCTATCCGGGAGTGAACCAGGTGGTGATTGTGATCAAAGAAATATAAAAACTAAAATAATAAAGGTGGAACGGTGGTGTTTGAAGACTCTGAAATCTATAAAACAGGAATGTCCCGCTTTGTAAGGTTAATAACATAAGAAGGTAACAGAGTTTAAGCAAGGAAATGGCTAAGAAGGCTGGGAATCACAAGTGGAGTCTGGGAGCACCAATATGGTGAATGAAAGCAACCTTACAAATATGTCCTTAAAAGCCAACTTACAAACTTATAAACCTGTCCTTACCACTGAATAACTCACCAAAACCTAAAATGGTGAGCCATGCTGATCTGAATGTGTGTTTACGAAACGGAGCAGGGGAACAAAGTTGAGGTGGCCCAATCCAGTCCCAATAGGTCTATCAATGAAAACATTCTGGATCTCCAAAAACAGCAGAGCAAGCTTATCAAATAATATGCATTGTCACACCATCCTTAACTACATACTAAAAGATTTTGAAATGTCGTTTAGGGTAAAAACAAAAACCAAGTTCCTAAAAAGGAACAAACAAATTAAAACAATGTCATAGTGGAGGGGAAGGCAAAGGGTCAGAGGAGCTATGTAAAAAACCTAAATAGGAAAAAGCTAGATGTGTGAGTGGGGTGTCCAGGAGATACTACAGAAAAAGGATGTGGGGTATTAGGCAGAAACTAATGTGACTGAAAGGTGCAGCTGTGTGGGAATCTAAAGTCAGTTTTGGTAAAAGGTGAATTTTAAAGGGTAAATAATCCAGGAGATGGATTAATAAGGAAATTGCTAACCCAGAAAAGCTAGATGGTTGTGATAGCATGCTTCTAGAGGCAGGGGTTACACTAGTTGGCAGTTAAATTGAAATACAATCCCTCAAAAGCATATTAGAGGATTGAGGATACAGTGTTAACTAAGAACTGAGTTAACCAAGAACTGATTTCTCTAAGAACTGAGACAAACAAGGATCGAGAATTAAAACCTTCATCCTTTACCTTTTAGAGATCACACAGGCTGAAAGGATCCAAGAGGGTTCTTTCAAGTCAGCACCAAGAGGTCTTAGCAGCTGGCCTTACACACCTCCTGGCCACAAGAATAGTTTGAGTGGGTTTTGTGCTCTGATTTTACACCTTCTTTTGACAGGGAAGGCTAAACCCAAAAGAGTCAGGTCCCCAACTAAACATTTGTATTACTGGGAGGTAGGAATTTTATTAATTGCATTAAATATAATATGGATGTGAGATTTCAATTGTAACCTAAGAAAAGGAAAAAAGGAAAGCGGAAAATGATATTAAAAAGTACAAACAAATACATCATATGGTGAAGTTACAAGTTGATAAAAAGGGAATTTTATTTATATCAGAAGTTCAATTAGAACAGAGATTATTATTTCTGAAAGACTTGGGAAAATGGGAATGTCACACAGCATTTCAGATCATCTAGCTATATAGAGTGTTTTTGGAGATGAAGGTTAAAAGATACAGATTGGTAAAGACTGCAAAACATACAATGGGCTTTTTTATTTTCAGAGTTAATAGCATTAGCATTCAAGGTTTGTCTAAAGGACATTTATTTATTTTATTTATTTATTTGTTTATATTTTGTTTACAGGTTAGTCTGACTTACTAGGGGAATTTGGCCAAAGCAGTGAGGAGCTTCCCCTATTCTTTTTGATAAATGCCATTGGATCTTTTACATCCACTTTACCTACCACCAACTCAGGCAGATGGGGCCTTGGTTTAATATCTGATCTCAAGGATGGTGGCACACTCAGGTGTACAACAGCCTCTTATGTTACATCACAGGGTCAGTAATGGAAATTAATCCATCTATCTGGTATGGGAATAAAAGCCACTGCCTTCTATACCAAAGGTGAATGTGCTACCTGTTGAGCTATTGAGCTAGCATGGCATATAAACACTGGATGGATTGCAAGTAAAATTTCATGGGATAAATATTGTAGAGAATACAGGTTAATTCAGACAAGTAGCAAAAGATTGAATGCAAGTATATTATTAAGCCATGTAAGTTGTAAGACAAGGAGCTAGAGATAGCTGTTATAGAAGAGCAGGAGATTTATGAAAGAAATAAGGAAAATTCTGGAAATAGAGACAAAAAATTGCGGTACAATGAATAAAGAAGATGTCTCATAATAAATCTCAGGATAAAGAAAGATACATATTTTACATATGAAGTAGAAAGTAAAGATGGTAAGGTGTATATGAAACAAAATATGAAATATGTATACTAGAAGAGTACATGAATGAAATGTGTGAAGGAAAAAGTAGAAGAGTTAACATTAAAAATGAAAAGTAATAAAAGACATAGAGAAGGAAATAGTGGTATATGAATTAAATGAAGTTTTAAAAGTTTTAATACAGATAGTGCTCCAGATGTTCCGGGTAGAGATGTTATAGAATTTGGACGTTAAAAAAATTATTAAGTGATGAAGAGAAGTTTTTGGGTTTTTTTTATTATTAAAGTACTAAATGAATAGTTATGAAAAGTTTTCAAAAAGAAACAAATATGTGATGGTATAATTAGATTTATTTTGAAAACATGAAGTATGAGAGACTTTAATTGGAAATGGATGGATATGAATAATAATTATAAAATTTTATGAAATTTTTGTGGTTCAGAGTAGCAAAGGTTGTTAAAGAAATGATAGAAGAAGATGTATATGTGGTAAAAGGTCAAGGTTTGAAATGACTATTAGTTATTACTAAGAACCTAAATGGTACCAAACTAAGGATGCAATATTAAGGATATGTGTGCCATGTGATATTTCAAAAGGCATTTGACTTTTATATGAGGAATATTTTAGTGAAAATGTTACTTCTTTATTTAAAATGGTGTCTTTGATTAATAAATGGCTGGAGAAGGAGACTTGGAATTGAAAGAGTAGTTGAATGAGGATGTCCAAAGAGCAATATTTGGTTTATTTTACTTGAATGAGATAATTAAAAACATAATGAAATATATGGGCAAATATGTATAATTTAGAAGATGAAGTATGCTGTATATTTAAATGAAGTTACATAGATGATGAAGGTATTCAAAAACATTTAATGTACAGCAATATGTGAAATATCTCAACAGACAAATCTAAAAACTTGAAAAAATGCAGAGGTTTGTAACAAAAAGAGCATTTTAGGCCTCAAATATGTTATTTATCAGGAAAGTCTGGAATCACTACCATTGTTCCCCTTGCTGCTTCGGCTCTTGAGGGGAGACCTGTGCCTTGCCTTCCATGCCCTCAAGGGACCCTATTATCCATGACCTCCTCTTTCTTGATCCATAAAACAATGTAGCTAACATTAGAACAAGGGATTACAATTTATATCAAGTAATAATCAAAACTAAATGGTGAGATAGGTTCATCACATATAAATTCTCCTTGCATGTCAAGAAGTGTGACTCCATGTCGACCTTTAAACACAACTCAGACAAAAGGATGGGTGCCCTATAATACACCCTTAAATGTACAGGTGTTGCCCTACTTGAAAAGGTTGGCAGAGCCAGAGGGTGATTACTGACAAGGCATATATGGCCTCTGGTCAAATAGCATTGTATTTCCTATGATTCCTATGAAGTATGCAACAGGTTTCACACACACATTAACTATAATATGCAATCAAGGCTTGAAATGTGATTTAATGATAACTTGCAGACAAGTTCCCATTACTAGACATACATTTCTCCCTAAAGATTTGGTATGTTATACATATTACATGATACAAACTAAAAACACTACAGTAAATTATTGGTTTATTTCTTCTACAACATAATAATATGTCTAATCTAAATGGAATACTATACTACTAATGAATATGTATTTCTAGAATGCTGAATTGTTACCTGCCATGGTAGAAAATCCTGCATTACTGCACATGTGCCATTATTAAATGGCCCTTCTCCATGCCTGCATGAAATCATGTCATGTAAAGCACTGGTAACAGCATATATGGCATTATAGACATTATATGTATTTCTTAAATCTGTGAGTTTGAAAAAATCCAATTTCATGCTGTCTAGTGTTTCATCACCTGTGCAAATTTTTAATCCTTTGGTTACATTATTAGAGTTATCCATTAGTGGCAGTTTACAGTCAAAAACAAGTTCCCAAAACTTTTTCAGAAATACATCATCTGGATTTCTATAAGGATAGAGACTGTAAATGTATTCCTTGAATCCTGATATGTCTCCCTTTCTCACAAGGAAACCAAGTGTTCCTTGTAATGTTCTCAAAAACTCATTTTTAGAAAACAGATAAGACTGTGCCCAACCATCACTGGCTACCCAGACTTTTCCAGTCACATTATTCTGTGTAATCACCTCCATGACAGGGTAAAGGTCAACATCAATAGAATAAATCACTATGACATTTGCAGAAGATTTCTGCACTGTTTTTCTTATATGGTGATTCTTCACCTCGGAGTACACTGCAGGTATTGATTCAAAAAAAGCAATGCAAGCCCCGGCTTTGAGGAGTTCTTCTTTTACTTTAAGGCTTCCTTGCAGACCATAGTCACTGCTATCAGCAAGAACTCCAATCCATGTCCAGCCAAAGTACTGCACCAAGCGAGCTATACAAATGGACTGGAAGAGGTCACCAGGAATTGTTCTGAGAAAAGACGGAAACTGGTTTTTATCACTCAGAGACATAACTGTTGCTGCATAACTTATCTGGAAGAAATAGTTCAAATCTGTATCAGAATGGATGAAGACAGTATTTTTTTCTAATATTATAAATCTGTATCAGGAAGGATGGCTATATGGATGGAATGGTGGACGTTCTTGCACTACGTAGTACAGTATTTGCCATAATATCATTATTGGTCAAGTCCTATATACTGTGTATATTCTTAATGAAATAAAGGCCTTTCAATTATCTACAGCACTACCATGGCTGTTAATAACAGCCATGTTTTAAAAGGCTTAGACTAATTATTATATAATGGTTGATTTCCTTAATATGGTAACATTATCATAACTGGAAGCTGAAGAGGGTATATTGTTAAATCTTAAACACAAATTGCAAAACTCCTGATTGCACAAATTTAACGACTGGAAAGGTATCTTTCCAAATCCACAAACCAGAAAATGAACACTAACCTATATTTTGAAGTACTGTGCCCCCACAACACCTTCAATATATATATATATATATGGGTCTATCTGAGTTCATCGACATTTTAAAATACCGAAAACGAATTAACCGACACCAAAACAACGAAACTCATTTAACCGACGCCAGAAGATCGACAGTTCACAAACACGACATCGCATACACCCGACACAACATACCAACAAACAAAACACATCCCCTATCCAACACTCACACACACAACACAAGCACACCAAAATCCTTACAAACAAACACTAACCCATACATACACAACTAACCACAACCCTGACCCAAACCCTTACCCTAAGGTCCGTCACTATCGACACTCACCCAACCCGCCTAACCCTAACTCACTTATCCCACCCCTACCCCTACAAAACACCAACATTGCACACTTACCTTACTCAAGACACTCACCTAACCCGCGCTCTAACCCTAACTCACTTATCCCACCCCTACCCCTACAAAACACCAACATTGCACACTTACCTTACTCGCACACTCACCTAACCCGCGCCCTAACCCTAACTCACTTATCCCACCCCTACCCCTACTAAACACCAGCATCGCACACTTACCTTACTCGCACCCTTACCCCATCACAGCTTCTCAGCGTCGGTGTCTTCCTCCGTCGGTCTTCTGCCTCGTCGATCTTCTGGCGTCGGTGACGTGACTTTCGACATTCTCGTGTCGGTTAATCCATTGTCGGTATTTTAAAGTGTCGATGAACTCAGATAGACCCATATATATATATATATATATATATATATATATATATATATATATATATATATATATATATATATATATATATATATATATATCACTTCCAAGGACATGGCACCTTGTGGCAGGTTATATTAAGTTATCAGGGAGTATGAGGGAATAATCAAAATAAGTCCACTGATCAAAAACTGTTTCATGACTTCTGATTAAAACAAAGAAAATGCATTGAAATGATCTTGATAAATGTTTTGCTCAAACACAGGGATTGTTTCATCAAGTAAATAAATTTAAAAATGATTCTGCTTCCTGTCTGTGAAACTAAATAAAGTTGGCACAGACCTAGCATAATTGCGCAACTCTTTTGTTGACCCCTTAATTGTGACACATTTTAGTTCAGAATTTGACATAATGACTTCATTAACCTGTAAATACATGTTGACATACATAAGAATTATAATACGTCATAATGTGTCAAAACATGGGATAATAAAACAAAGAGCATGAGTTGCAGTGCCATTGATCTAAAGAATATTATACTTTTAATATCTTTCTTGTGTCATCCAAAATTGATATTAATAAGTCTTTTAAAATATTGCAGTCAAACTGTCAATAAAAACAAATAAATACATTATATATTTACATCCACATGTTACACAGAAAACAAACTAAAAAAGAAATAGTAGCTTATGCCAGAAAATAACCCTTCATTTTAACATCATTCATACCATGAACATTCTTAAATATATCCTATTTTTCAAATAATTTTTATTCTTTTATGCACAAAGAAAAAAAAAACAATAAGTAATGCAAATACAATTAAGATATGCATCAAAAATGTGTACAAAGTTGAGAGGATATGTAACAGATTACACACATATCACTAAATAATTGAAAAGTACAAATAAAATAATAAAAGAAAACAAAAAGAAATATAAAACTATCTACAATGGAAACTACCATTGTATCAAACTATGTGGTAAAACTGCATTTATGAACTTAGTTTTATGAGTAATCAGAGTAAATGAATCTAAAGTAATAGGACCTTGATCATGCCTAGTCTTTTAGAACCTGGTTAAGTAAAGATTTCCAGAGCTTCTGATAATATATTCTTTTCTTAGGACCTCTGATAATAATTTTTTGTGATGAAATGTAATTGAGTGCCATTTCCCTAAAACCATCCCAGCTGAGTTTCGTATCATCTAGCCAATTTTTAGTGATATAAAGTTTAGTTAGCTCACAAAGTAGAATTAAGATATGTTGTTTGAATTTAGATAGTAGCGGGTTCGAGATATGGAAGATAGCCAGTTCCTAACAAAGACTGAAGCTTTGATAACCCATCTTTTCTAGGCGAGCTTTTAAAGAGCACCATAGTTTATGGGTGTGATTACAGAACCACAACACATGCATAAGGTCAGCTTGTCAGTATGAGCAACATGAGCAAGCTGGCGAGATTTTGGGATTGAATTTATTAAGGATAACTGGTGTATAATATACATTGTTATTGATCATTAACTGAGTATATATGAGATTTTTAAAGGGAATAAATTCTAGAGTGTTTTTGATTGACTTCAGTTTTTGTTCATCCGTTATTTTACCCTGCTCATTCCAGTATTTAGAGAATAAACATCCAGCGTTATGTATCAGAGAGATAATAAGCTTGTATGTTTCTGAAAGCATTTTCTCACTATTCAAAAGTGAGTTCATGATTTCCTGAAAATTGTTTATTTCCACATTCACAAAGTATATATCATTAGTTAGGGAGAGAGTGGCTTCTGTAATCTAAGTATCACTGTGTATTTGAAGCTAAGTCCAAGGATTGTTTTTAATTCAGGTATATTTTTCTCCTTATGCTTATATATGTCCCAGAGCGTACAATCTTTGATAAGGGGAAAATCCGTAAGGTTTATTCCTTTATTATTAATTTTAATATTAGGGTTTTGGTGTAATGGTTGAAAAAGTGGTAAAATCTTATCTAGTTGGAGCATTTTAAACAAGTCCTGGAAAGTTCTCACTTTGTGTTTCAGGGTGCTATGTATTTGTAGCATCTTAAGATTCGACGGTAAAAGGAAAGGAAGGGTTTTTGGGTTAATATCACATCTGATTATATGATTATGCCAAATTCTTACCCAGGTTGGAGATGACTTAAGTTTGTCAGAATTCAGGTTTGAAATTGTCAAGATTCTGTTAGCACATATGATCTTGTAATACAACAGGAAATCAGGCAAACTGAGACCACTTTCTCTTTTGGATAAGTCAAACTGGAATATGATATCCTGACCGCTTTTGGAAACCAGATAAATTTGGCCAGTTCTTTGGAGATTTTGGTAAAGAAATTATTTGGAATATTAAGACTGGAAGCATTTAATCGATATAACAGTTTTGGGAAGATATTTTAACAACAGAAGCTTTGGATAGTAGAGAGTTGTTGCAATCTGTGAAGGTCTTGAGTAATTTTAGACCAAGGTTTAAGAAGATTATTCTGAAAGAAGGAAGTCTGATTATGTTCAAAAGAGATCCCAAGATAGTTAAGAGAGTAGGTTATTTGAAAGGGGGATTCTGGAAAGTGATTTGCCTTATGATTTGTGGGGTTGATAGGGAAAATGTGTGATTTCTTGTAATTGATTTTATAGTCAGATGCTGTAGAAAATTTTTCAATAGCTAATAATAATTTATTCAGACTGGTGTTTGGACATTGGAAATAGAGGTTCAGATCATCAGCGTAAGCTTATAATATGGTCCTGTTACTAAGAACTAGTGGGGGAGTGTGAAATGACTTCTGTGATATATGTAAGAAGAAAGGTTCAATAAAGATATTAAAAAGGTAAGGTGAAAGCGGGCAACCTTGTCGAGTTCCATTGGATATCTTAATTGGATTAGAATATCTTTTATTAATATAAAGGTATGTAGAAGAGTCTTTGTATAAGATTTTTATTATGTCGGAGAATTCTTTAGGTATGTTAAAGTGGGGTAAGGTTGAAAAAAGGAATTTCCAGTTGACCCTGTCAAAGGCTTTGCAGGCATCTAGGGTTAGCGCATATATGGGGGTTTTATCTCTTTTTGTTATATTTATTAATGAGTCAAGAGTTAAAGTGTTATCCTATGTATGTCTTTTAGGGATAACACCTGCCTGGTCAGGGGAGATCAAGGATGGTAGTACTTTTTTAAGTCTCTTAGCCAAGATGGAGGAAAGTATTTTAATACCTACATTAATCAAAGAAATGGGTCTGTAGTTACTGGGGTTAGTAATGTCTTGATTGTTTTTGGAATGAGTATCGTTTTGGAATTATTCCAGTAATGATCAGAAATACCATTCAAAATAATAAAGTTAAAGACTTTTAGAAGGATGGATGATATTTTATTGTTGAATGTTTTATAGAAATCAAGATGTAAAACCATCTGGACCGGGTGATTTTCCAGTTTTGAGATTGTTGATGGTATCAACAATTTCTTGTAACTTGAGAGGTGCAGAGAGAGAGTTTCTTTGTTCCTTGTTAAGTTTTGGAAATGTGAGATTGTTTAGGTAATTCTCTATTTGGTATGATTCTGCAGAATCGTTTTGTTGGCTATATATAGTGGAGAAAAGAGTGTGAAATAGATCTATAATATCTGAATCAGTATTGTAAATTTTATTGTGATACTCTAAGAGATGAATTTTTGTGGGGCATTGTTTATTTTCAATAATTCTAGCTAAGGTTTTAGAAGGAATTTGTGCCCATTCAGAATAGTATGCTAGGGGGCTCTGTTCTTGAAGAGAATAGTTATAGTAGTGCAGTTCTAACAGCTCTCTTTGAATATCGCTAATCTTTTTTTCCTATAACTGGGTCATAGCACGATTTAAGTTTGTTTTCTAGATCAGATAATTTTGAGGTTAAACTGGTTTCTTTTAGTTTATTTAGCTTTTTATAATAGGAAGCCTTCTGTATTAGGAAACCTCTCAGTTTTGTTTTATAAGCGGCCCATTGTATATCTAATGTAATGTTACAAAATTTAAAGTCTGTCTCAACTTCTAATAAGCTGTTATTAATTTCTTGAATAATGTCTTTTTTAAGTAATAAATTATTATTCAGAGTACAGTTACTGCACACGGGATGTGATTATGAATTGTTTGTGAAATACAAGCTAAGAGAAATTCTTGAGTGATCTGATAAGAATCTGGGCTCTGTGTAAAATTTTATCTCCAGATTGAGTAGGGAATCTGAAATAAAGAAGAAGTCTAGACGGGACCAAGCATTATAGCATTTTTAAAAATAGGTATATAGATTATTTTTAGTTAAGTTACTACTAAAAGAGATTGGGTCCACTAGATTTGCATCTAGCATTAATTCCCTAATTGTGGTAGAGGCTTGATAGTTGTTAGACTTTTACTTGCTGGTGCGATCTAATACTGGGTCTATGACTGCATTCCAATCCCCTCCTATTATAAGTGATTTGGAAATGAAAAGAGAATATTATAAATTTCAAGTATAAAATCATGTTGTTTCAAACATGGGGCATATAAATTCAGGAAGAGATCTGGTATGTCGGACTTTGGATTAGTGGATGTGAAGAGGCGCCATCTTCCATTTTTGTCCGACTTATAACAATGAATGTCTTCATGAAATTATTTTTTAATAATAATCATAACCCCTTTTGAATGTGAGCTGTCCCCTGCAGCAATTATATTCTTTATCCATTTTCTCATAGAGTCCTTTTCCCAATCTTCTTTAAGCATATGGGTTTCCTCAACAAAACACACATTAGCCTGAGATTCAAAAAGTAAATGCATTATAAGTTTTTTTTTTCTTTTGTTATGTAAACCCCTTACATTCCATGAATCAATTATCCAATACATAAATTCTAAGTCAAAGGATTAGATAAAAATAAAGGAAAGTTTTGAGTAAAATATCAGAATGCTGAAAAGGTTTAACCAGAATAAGCTGAGCATAACTATTTATTAATGTTAATGAAGGTCCAAATGAAATTAAGAAAGTTTTTCTTGAAGTATAAAAGACAATGGTAGCAACAAACTCCTTCACCCTTAATCCCGTGCCTACCCACATAACCCTCCTAAATGAAGGAGTATAACAACTAAGTCAATGTACTATTGAAAAGAATCTAAAGTTACTCATTAAAACAATATGTAACAATATCCTCATCTTAGAACTGATCGTCCTAACACAAAAACCTACCCATCCACAGGACTCCATTCATTATGTAGTAACAATGGAAAGGGAAAACCCTTTTGATTGTAAAAGAGTTACAGCAGTGTATCTTCCACTTATTCAAACAGAAATAATGAAGAAAATATTGGGAATTGTCTTAGAGATTAACACTATAAAATGATATAATCAGATATGGGACAGGCTTTTGGTCTCATACTTAATTTACAAAGTAAAAATTTTACATAAGAAGCAAGGTCATATGTGGTATGTAAAATTTATATTAGGTTGCTTAGTATAAAATCGTTGCAATAAACAGATGATAAAATATTGGTTTTAGATTTTACAGTAAGCTCCAACTAATTAGAGATTTATGAAAGTAATCTTACCGCTCATGAAATATAATATATCTAGTTAATTCAAACAGCATTAACATGTTCTATAGAACTCAAGATAAAGTATAAAAACTCCATAGTTTCTACAGTCTAAACTAGTAGCAAAATCTAACCTAGGTGATGAAAAATCGCCAACATTTTAAATCAGGAAAGTGTTATCATGTATATACAGAATTCTGTTTAGATAATATCAATGCAAAAGCAAGCAGAAGCTGTAAACTGTACTGTTGTAAACCCATCCAAATCCTCACGGGCTAAAAAACTAGTGACAATTTAAATTAACAAAACTTCTATAAGTTCTGTGCCAATTACCCACCATTTCTTGCATAGTATAACAAAACATTATATGAAATATCAATATAAATTTGCTTTCTGTTAACAATCTTGTTAATTTTGAACATTAAATTTTGAGAAATGTACATCTGACCAATACAATCTGACCATCCATTGTAGTCTGCAGAGAATTGTGACGGTTATGTGTAACAGTGACGTAGGGAAGAAGAGCTCTATACATGAAAATGAAAAGTATTTAATGAATGTGTGTTCATTTCTACTGTTATTCTTTTCTCTTTAACACTGAATCGGGGAAGTAAATTATTCCTGCAGATTATTTGCCTAATTGAGCTACGTTGCCTGCTGGTGTCTTAGCAGAAGCATTACTCAGGTTGATAGAATAGTGCTCATTAAAAATAGCATATTGTATGTATACAGTTAAGAACTCAGGTAAAACCATGTGCATCTTCAGAATTAGCTGCTAATTTTCAAGCAGGAAATAGATTAAAAGAAAAATAAATGCTGACCATCACTAAAAGATTTTGGTGTACAAATAAACTGAAAAGTATTATAGTTTTTATTTCTTGAGAGTAAAGATAGTGTTTTTGTCTACTAAAATATATATGTAATTGATAATTTATATGCACTGCATGTCTTTTATCCTGAGATCAAGAGTTATCTATCCAAGTTATGCACCATATATGACCCTAATGAGTTACAAATGTTTGCCTCCACTTTAGAGAGCGGAGACTCAGATGTGCAGAAACACAAACAGGGATATCTCTGATCACTCCGGGACAATTGCAGAATCCATAAGGAATGGATATGCTACAAAAGCCTAAGGTACACAGAGCAGCAAGCCATATACAGTGAAGAACACACTGTATGAGACTTGGCAAAAGTTGCTCTGTTTGTGCCCAATTCTTTACCCTTATTATCTATCCCTTTTACTTTATTTTTACTTTTGGTAAGTTAGGAAAGTGACAGCTGTTACATTCAGTCACCAAAATGCAGCCAGACTGCTCAGTCCAAAATATAATTACTAAGCATCTGCAAACTTGCATACACTCACCCTGCAACATTTGAAAAAAAAAATCACATTTAAATGAAATTGCATAGCATAATAGTAACAACAGCTACAACCATATGTAGGGATTATGGTTTAGATTTAGTCCATTCCTAGTTTAGGTATTTGATCATGAGGACTCTACTTTCAGGATGAAACCTGGGCAGTTACACGTTAATCCTGCTATAAGTCAGACACTACCAGCCTGGATGTATCCTCTCAATTCCTCTTTCAGTGATCAATGATCTGGCAAGCTTATTTAATGCAGCAATCTCCTACTGATATTTCTTTTTTTTTATACGACCCTGAGGTTTTGAGACCTCAGAGATGGTTAGAATAGTTATGGATGTGTAGAAATTCTGCACGTATATGTGAAGTTAGGACCGGGCTTGTCCCCAAATAATATAAATTGTCAGTCAGAGCCTGTTTGGTTGAATGGGTTTGTCAAAACACAGCTCACTGATTCTTTTATACCACAAACGACTTCCGAGAGCTGGGAATATTTTGGCTCACAAATAATAAAATATCATAAGTGATACTCAAAGCCATAATCTTAGTATTCTAGTGATCACTAAGAGAAAAACACACCTTAATACTTTCGTTTAGCCAGAACGAGATTTAGAGTCGCTTATGTCTTTAATCAGAAGCAAACGATGAGAGCGATAAGTAAACCTCATAGACTGGAGCTTTTTCTTCCCATTAGAGCCAGTCTGTCAAAAGTGAGTCCCTCAATATGATCATGAGTTCCCAGTTTAGAAAGCTTTGGAGTTAAAGAAATGAAAAATTAGCCCAGAAAGGAGGAACCATTTGTCATGACACAAGGAAGTTATGTGCAGGAAATGTCTTCCTCTGAGCAACAAGCTATTTGTAGACTCAATTCCACTCTTGTATTTAGGGACAACAAGGATAGAGATAATTAGCGACACCTTAGATGAACTGATGATATCTGGTGAAGAAAAGATATTTATTTTATGGCAAGAAGTAGTGAAGTGATGCCAGTTATATTAATATATAAAGCATCGGAGAAGAATCATTTTTCTGGAGAGCTATCGAAGCAACTGAGGAATGCTAACTTTGCTTCTTTAGGTGTGTTAACTGCAACTTTTGTTTCATTGTGGTAGAAAATAAGAGCATTTGGATATCACATTTGGAATTTAATGCCTCTTTTTATCAGGTCAGTGCAGTACGGAGCACGTTTCTGATGGGTTTTTTTTATTGCTAGGGGTAGATCTTGGGAAAAGGTAATTTTGTAAATATTCCAGGTGAAAGTTTTTTGCTTTTTTGCAGC